>NC_085136.1:327069087-327205198 GCF_035046485.1 Aedes albopictus | reverse complement strand
CGGGCGATTTTGAAGGCAAATTAGAATCACATTTTGTATTGTAAAATCATTTCACAAACATTTCGATTGCTCAATAGAATTCGACTTCATAGCATATGGCGACCGTAATAGTAATGATAATCAAGAAAACTGGAGTTGAAAATGATGATTTCACCCTTAAGGTGATGCTGGATGCATTTCCTCATCTTTTGGTTTTTGAATTTTTATTTAAAAACGGAGCAACATTTCCAAAAAAAAAAAGGTTTTCATGCACATTACGGCGCCAACATTTCAAAAAGACGTAACTGCTGATAGTATTGCTGCGTTCAAGATGCAAACATGACCTGAGTGCGCTTTATAAGCGGCAATACAGTGTTACCGAAGGTAACTTAACAACCACCGCCCATCTAGGACCCAAAAGCTACCGTTGACACCGGGTTACTTGTTAGAATATCTTACGGCATTAGGTGTTCCCTCATTCAGTATTTGCATTTCAATTGCACACAGCTTTGGACAAAAGGGCTGTCTCAAAAAGCAACTACGCCCTTTTGAAATTTTGGTGCCGATTTAGAGGAAGGATCAAGGTATCAGCTGAGTTTTCCAAAACATATTTTGTTTTCGAAATTTCGTGTGAAACTGGTTTCTCTAAACTGAAAAACATTTACCACCAGAAAAAAAGAAAATACCTCGATTAAACATTCTTCTACATGTGCATGGAAACCGATCTTAAAAATATAGCTCCGTTAATTAATAAAAAATATAAAACCAAAAAAATGAGAAAAATGCATCCAATTACAATATTGATTGTAAATGTTCCTTAAGTCACATAAGATGCCACGTTACATAGCAACTATGCATACCGCGATTCGCATAAGGTATTGCTTCAAGTCATACAGCGTTAATATTGTCCTGACAATACACATATGTCACCTCCACTTTTGTAGAGATTTGCCCATTAATTCCTACTGTAATACATAAAAATATTTCTTTAGAAATGCCTTAATGAATTTTACTAATATTTTTCCAATCTGGTGGAAGATCTCAGAGAGTTCCCAGCAAACATTGCTGCTGTACAATAGACTAATAAGCCGCTCCTCAGCTTAATTTCTTAAAAATTTGGCTGAATAAGCTATTATTCAGCTATCATTGTTAGTTGGGTTGTTTATCAGGGATGTGTGAAGGTTTGGGCAAAATAGGTCTTGTTGACTTTGAAAGGGTTTCAGGGGAGTATCAAGGGGCTTCAGAGGGGTTTCTCAAAGAGGTTTCCCTAAGGCGTTTCAGAAGGCATCCGAGATTTGGAGGAATTTCGGGGCGTTCAGGGGATTTAGATGATTTCATAGGGTTCCAGGTGCGTTTCAGGGAGTTCCAGGGCGTCACAGAAAGCTTTAGAAGATTTCGTATGGGTTCCAGGGAGTTCCAGGGGGTTTCTGGGGATTTTAAGGGGGAGGTTTTGGTAAGTTTCAGGGGCTTTTCATGGAGCATCAAAGGGCTTTCAGGGCTTGAAAACTCTGAAGAAATTCAGATGGTGTCTGGTAGTTTGGAGGCGTTTCATGGACGTTCCAGGGAGGGCTTCAAGGAGCTTGACGACCCTTTCAAGAGTGTTCAAGGAGGTAATAGAGAATGTGAGGTGATGGTTTCCAAGGTGTTTCATGAGGGTCTCTGGGCGGCCCATGAAAATCTACTTCAAACCTTCTGACAGCCTTCTGAAACCTCCTGGAATTCCACTGAAAGCTTACTGGCGCCTCTGGAAGTCCACTTGAAACCTTTTAAACCCTCTAAACATTACAACCGCTGCTGATATCATTATAAAACCCCTGAAATCCTTCTGAAATTCTGAGGAAATCTTTCAAAAACGTCCTTGAACCCACTTTAAAACATCCCTGCAATCCTTGAAACGCCCCCAAAACCCCTTAGCTTATCACAATGGATAATATTTCAGCGTTTTTTTTTTTGTTATAGTCCTGATTATAGCACATACATAATTAAGTGAAACCAGAAAGTTCGTTTTGTATGCAGGGTTCAATTCCCAGCCGCACAAAAAAAAAATATTTTTTATGTTAAACGACATACATAAATCGTTGATTGACACTGACAGCCTCCGAGCACATGCTCTAACAAAACCGTATACCGCATGTTATTGGACTTGTGGGGGTTTGAATGGTGTTTCAACGGGGTTTAAGAGTGATACAGGGGATCCCAGGGGCCTTTCAATGGTATTATTAATGTTTCTGGAGCGTTTCGAGGTATATCAGGAGCACTTCAAGAGGTTTTCAGGACCATTTCAGAGGTGTTACAGGGCCATTTCACATAAAATACGGGGATTTCTAGGGCGTTTCATAGCTTTTCAGGGGCGTTTGAAAAGGTTTCAAAAGATTTACTGAAAGGGTCTCATGAGTTAAAGGGCGTTCAGAAGTATTTCAAAGGGATTACGGGAATTTCAGAAACGTTTCAGTAGTATAAAGTGCACCAGAGACCACCGGAGCCCCCTGAAACCCCAATAAAACCCTGAAACCCCACGGAACCTCTGGGCGCCTCCTAAGAGAACCCCTGTAACATTACTAAGACCTCCAGTTACCCCTCTGAAACGCCTCTGGAACTTCCTGAAGCCTCCTGGAACCCCTTGAAAAGCCCCAAAAACCCCATGAAGCACTCATGAGATTTCCTGGTGCTCTCTGAAATTCGCTGAAACGTCCTTGAGGCTCCCAGGTACCCCTCTGAAACCCCCTTGGCCCCTGGAACATCCCTGAGATCCCCTGTAACGCCTCTGAAACCCCCTGAAGAAACCCAGAGACCCTAAGGCTCACAGATACACCCCTGAGACCTCCATGTACCTGTGTGAATTCCCTAAAACGCCTCCGAGACCCTTTAAAACGTCCTCTGAGACTCCCTGAAACGTTCCTAAGACTTCCAGGTACCCCTTGAAAACTCCCTTGGACCCCCTGAAACGACCCTGAAATCCTCTAATACGCTCCAGAGACCCCGCGGAACCCCCTGAAATGCTACCGAGACTTCCTGGTATCCCTGAAACACCTCAATCCATCTTGTGCGTTTGAGGTCATTTTTAACCTAAACCTCAGCTACGTCAGCGAGTTGTTCTCAACGTGAAGCATTAGGAAGTTTAAGAACCCCCAAAACGCCCCTGAAATCCCCTGGAACATCTTTGTGACTTCTGGAACGCCTCTAAGATCCCTTGAAACCCCTTGAGAGCCCTTGAAGTGCTATCAAGGCTCTCTGGAGTATCCTTATTAGGCCTGTTCACCTTTTCAAAAATGTTCTCTGATTCTCAAGTCCACCCCCATATTTTGATTGGCTTCCTAAAATAAGTAACTGGTCAAAATTTCAGCCAAATCCATTGATATTAAGAGGTGCATCAAATCAATTTTACGTTTTTCGACTATTTTTGGACTTTAAAAAATCATAACTACACTAAAACTTGTCAAAATTCTTTTGGCAGAAATTGAAAGCTATACTTGTTTGCTACAAGTTCTCCAAACAACGTATGCCAATAAAATTGAAGGAAAAATGTGTAATTATCACATTTGTAATCAGAAAACCTTAAAAAGTTGATTTTTTGATAGAAGTCAGACAGAAGTCAGCGTGCGCTCTGTGGCGTCACTGTTACTTTTCATTTCCCATCAGAACAGAACTGACGGTGACGGTGTGTGGATATCAGTGATAGGTCATCTTTAAATTCGCTTAAAAATCCAAATAACGGATAACCAGAATGAAACTTCAAAATGTAGTTCAACATAACTAATATTGTTATGGCTAAAATAACAAAAATATCAGTCAATTTACAATGATAGGGATCTAGAGTGTCGGTCAATAGCGTGCCGTTGCCTGCCATTGTCGTCCTGATATAGATCGGCCTGCAATGATAGTGACGGTGGTGCAATGTCAGTAGTCAATTGACAAGACTGATTTTGTGCAGGTCTGGTTGTAGCGCGTTCACCCATGAATCCAGCCTGATATTGCCCCACGAACTCTCTTGCAATCGGCGATAGACGGCGGCATAAAATTTGAGAGAGCATCTAGTAGGCAGCGCTCAGTAGTGCGATCGCGCGATACTTCCAGTCGTCCTTTTTGTAGATGGGACACACGATACCTTCCATCCATTCCTCCGGTAATACTTCCTCCTCCCAAATCTTGGTAATGACCCAGTGTAGTGCTCTCACCAGTGCTTCTCCATCGTATTTTAGAAGCTCGCTTGGTAGGTGATCTGCTCCAGCGGCTTTGTTGTTTTTCAACCTAACAACCTCCTCCTCAATCTCTTGGAGGTCAGGGGTCGGAAGTCTTTCATCATGTGCACATACTCCTAGATCTGTTACCACGTCACCTTCGGTACTTGCAACGTCGCCATTGAGGTGCTCATCGTAATGCTGCCGCCACCTCTCGACCACCTTACGCTCGCTCGAGAGAATATTCGCACATGTCGGCTTGTGGCACGAAGCCTCTGCGCGAGCGGTTCAGCTTCTCGTAGAACTTTCGTGTGTCCTTACAGCTCTTCCATCGCTTCGCAATCTCGTTCTTCCTGCTCGCGCTTCTTCATCCGGAAGACTGAGTTCTGTCTGTTCCGAGCCTGTCTGTAACGTGCCTCATTCGCTCTCGTACGGTGTTGCAGCCTTCTCGCCCATGTTGCATTCTTCTCGTTTTTCAACTGTTCACATTCGCCGCAGTACCAGTCGTTTCTGTGATTCGGAGTTGCGAAGCCTAGTGCTGTAGTCGAGGTACTACCTATGGCAGATTGGATGTCCCTTCAGCCATCTTCAAGTGTAGCTGCGCCAAGCTGCTCTTCCGTTGGTACTGGTAGGGCCACTGCTAACTGTTGCGCGTAGTCTTGAGCCCCTTCTACGTTACGCAGCTGCTCGATGTTGAGCCGCGGCGTTTGACTTCGACGCGTGGTACTGGTAATAACCGTCGAAAGTTTTGAGCGCATGCATACAGCCAGGCCCGGATTAAGGATTGTGGGGGCCCGGGGCCCGAGCGGTTGTGAAGGCCCCTCGGAGATACAAATGCGATGAGCAATGCAGTTTTTCTTTGTTTTTGAGTAGTACTTGAACCAAAAACAGTTTTGTGGGGGCCCCTAAAATGTGAGGCATTCCTCCAGGAATTAGAGGAACTTCTCTTGGGGTACTTCTGGCATTCCTGATTCTAGGATTTCTCTAAGAAATTACTTTTATGATAACTCCCGGAATTACAGGAATTCCTCCAAAAATTCCAGTTGGGATTTTTCAAGCAATTCTCGCGGTTATTCTAGCTGTTTTTCATCCATAAATTCTAACTGTGGTTCATCAGAAATTATGCTTTCTCATGGTTTTTTTTCTGGGTTCTTTCCAGGCAATCTTCCTGGAGTTCTTGCAGAAATTGTTTAGGTTATACTATCAGGGATTTCTTCAAGGACTCATTCAGGAATTCATCCAGAGATTTTATTCAAAGATTCCTCCAGAAATTCCTCATGGAATTCCTGCAGTAGCTCTTTTTAGCCTTCCTCCAAGAATACTTCCAACAACTCCTGCGGTTCTTCCAGCAATTCCTCCTGAAATTGTTATTATGTCCAAGAAATCTTTCAGAGATTTCTTCAGAAATTCCTCCTGCAATTCCTTCAGGGCCTTTTCTATAGATTCTTCCAGAATACCTCTACCGGTTCTTGCAGGGACTTTAGGTATTCCAATGATTTTTTCTTTAAATTCCCCCAAGCATTCCTGATGGGGTTTCTCTAGAAATTCATATATAGGTTTTTTTCCAGCAATTCCACTTAGAATTTCTGCTGAAATTTCTACAATGATACGTCCTAAAATCCTTCTAAGAATACCTCCTGAGATTTTCCTGTGATTTCTTCAGTAGCTCTCCGGTGATTTCTCCAGGAATATTTATCCAAGATATTTACCCAAGGATTCTCTCATTGATTTTTCACCGGATTCCTTCAGAAACTCCTCTTGGCCTTCCTCCAGCAATTTAAGGTGGACTTCTCAAGCTATTTCTGCTGTGGTTCTTCCAGTAATTCCTCCTAGGACTCCACCAGAAATTCTTCTAGGTATTCTTCCAAGAATTTCTCCAGCGATTCCTTCAAAAACTTGCTGGAGTTATTCAAGGCAATCTTCCTAGGAACCTTGCAGAAGTATCTCCTGGGAATCCTAAAGGATTTTTTTTCCTGGGATTTCTCCAAATATTTCTCAATAGATTCCTCCAGGAGCTCCTTTTGATTTATATAAGCAATTCTTGCTGCTTTTAATGTTTCAGGAATGCCTCCTAGGTCTCCTCCAGAAACTCTTACTGTGATACGTGCCGGAATCCCTCTGGAGATTTCTGCTGGCATTCTTGCTGGGAAACTTCTAGGAAATTTTCCTAGGATACTTCCAGAAATGCCTTTGATTCTTCCAGGGAGAGTTTTTATTCATGGATTACTCTAGAAATTAATCATGGTATTACTCCTGGAACTCCTTTTAGTCTTCTTAAATGAATTCTAGCTGAAGAAAATCCAATAGAAATCTCGAGAGTAATCCCTGAACGAATTTCGAGAATAGTTGCAATTTCCAGAGAAAGCCTAGGAAGTATTACTAGAAAAATCTTTAGTGAAATCCTATACGGAAAAAAATTGTAATTTTTTTAGGCACAGAATGTTGATGATTGACAAATTGAGGGATGAAATTGTGTAAAAAAAATCGCGTTCTAGTGGGATTCGAACCCACGGCCAATCGCTAAACCACAGTATGGCCATTTCTTTGAGGGTTCCTTCGGCATGGTTGTTTTTTTTTCAAAATTTCTGCAGCAGGTTCATTGTAATTTAATAAGCAATTTCTTGGCATTTTTTTTATAATTTCAATGGCTATTGGCTATTTCTCTGAAATTATTTCAGTATTTTTTTCTTACAATTATTTTGAAAATTTCTCAGGAAATTTTAGCGTGTTAACTTAATGATTTAATTGTATTTATATTTATTGCTTCCGAAAATAGCTGAACTGGATCTCCATAAAATTCTCAACTGAGCTTGCTCAAAGAAAATTCTATTAAATTCGCGAAAAACTTCCTGCCAATTCCCAAAGAAATTGCCAGAAAAACTTCCTTCAAAATTACCTTAGAACTTTCAAAGTAGTTGCCAAAAGAATTCATATTAGAATTACCAGAGAAATTACTGAAGAAAATATTAAGACTTTTTTAAGAAATTCGACAAATCCAATCTCGAAATAAATTACCAAAATATATTCTATAAAAATTTACACAAACATTTACAAAAAAAAATTGAAAAAGTCTTCAAACAATTTTTCGAAATGAAGGAATTTCAGAAGAAAATTTAGAAAGAATGCCAAAAGTAATTGCCGTAGAATCACCTTGACAGAATTTCCAAAGAACCGCCGTAGTTTTTTTTCAAGTAAATTCCCGAAGGAAATCTCTTATCAATTTCCAATTACCGAAGATGTTATCAAAGTAATAATCGTAGTTTCCTAAATTTCCAAAAGAATTGCTGATGAAATTCCCAAATATATTTTCAATGCTAGTAACATCGGAATTGCCGAAGGTATTCCGAAATCATCAGTTGCAGGAATTCCTTATTTATGTAATTACTGAAGAAATCTAGAAGAAACTGTCGAGAGAATTTTCATAAAAAATATAGAAACGAATTATAAAAGCATATCCGAAGAAGTCTTCGAAGGAATTGACGAAGGAATACCGAATAGCATAGATAATGAAAGTACAAAAAATCGACGAAAATAAAAAAAAATTGAATGACTTACCGAAGACATTTCAAAAAAAAAGAAAATGTGAGGAAGTTCCCAGAGTCATTGTCGAATTAATTACCAAAGGCTTCACTAAAATAATTCCCAAAGGAATTGCCTGAGAAAGAATTGGAGAATTTTGAAAAGTATTTGCTGAACAAAACAAAGCTTGAATGACTACTAACAAAGGAACTCCCGAGGAAACATTTCGAATAAAAAAGTTAAATAAACTCCTAATGAAATTGCCGTAGAAATTTCCAAAACAATTGACGATGAAATTTTCAAAAGATGCTTGAAAGGTGTTTTGTATCAAGTTTCAAATATATTGATATTACCAAATAAATTCTTAAACAAATTGCCGAAGGGGATCCAAAGATATGATTTCCTAATAAATTGCCGGGAATATTTTTATAACGGTTGGTATCATGAAATAAAACAAAGGGAATGTCAGGATGAATACAAGTTACACGCGAGTTTGTGGATATTTTATAGGATCCGAGATTTACGCTTCTAATAATTGCTCTGAAAACGTATTCTTACGGATCTGATGGTTTTCAATCCACAACACAAGGGGTTGTCACGATGATTTTTAAGTTCATACTAAAAATACACATTCCATGTATTATACGCAATCAAGTTATCAAGTTTTCAAACCTCACAGTGCTTAATCAGTATGGTTCGAATTTTCAAAAAAAAAGTTTCTCAAAAATACAGCGCGTTGAAATTTGCTGGCTAATTTTTCCCGCGTCGCAATATATCACTATACTAAGAAATTGAGGGTGGATAGGTATTTCCTTTTACGAAAATAGCAAAACAACCTGGAATCCACTGAAACTGGCCCTCCCAGGCACCCCCTAGGAAAAAATCCTAGATACGCCAATGGCTTCTCGACGACTTCGTGCACTTGAAAGCTAGCTGAGCAAGGATCCTGAGACAAACGAGAACTTTCGATTTCAAATACAACAGTATCTCGAAAAGGGATATGCCCACATGGCATCCGGATTAGAGTTGGCAGCGGTTCAGTCAGATCAAGTACGGGAACAGAGCCCAAAATGCCAAGAGGGAGTAAAATGGCCCAACTCATAAAATCATTCCAGAATGTGACTTGATCATTACTATAGGTGAATGGTGTCAAGATATGTTTGCATCGAACATTCTTCTAGAAGCTAGGCCACTAAACCCACGAAAAATCTTTTGATTTCCCAATGAAAAGTGGCAGCTTCCGGTTTTTCGTGCTTGCAATTAAGGTTTTCTGGCGGTTTTATTACCAGCCAAGTGTTTCCAACGATATTGAGGCACACATGGAGGCGCATGGTTGTTGATGTCTACGCTTTCCATGTCAGGGGTCATTCAAATATGACGACCATCGTTTTGCGGGGAGGGGGGTAACACTCCATTTATTGAATATACGAAAACACAGGACAGAGGGCGGAAAAGGATTCGGAAATGCCCGAAAACTGATGGATGTAATTTTTGCATGTTTTCATGAAGTGGCATCTTACCCCATGGCAGATGGCCTTTTTGCACCACTTCCGGTTTACGAACCAGTTTTTAAAATCGCTTAAAATCGATGAAAATTCAATAGTTTAGTGAATATTTTTGCTGAAGTATCGAGCAAATATTGTCTAGTTGCTGTTACCACTTTGAAAGCCTAACAAATGAGGCTAATTACATACCATTGAAAACGATGAAAGTTTGAAAAATGGCATTTTACCCCACTTGACCCTACCAGCCAAGTGTTTCCAAGGAGATTGAGGCGAGGCACACATGGAGGCGCATGGTTGTTGATGTCTACACTATCCATTATAGGGGTCATTCAAATATGACGACCATCGTTTAGCGGGGAGAGGGTAACACTCCATGTATTGAGTATACGAAAAAAGTGGGACAGAGGGGGAATAGGGCCCATATAGCCGAGGCGGTAAACGCACGGGTATTCAGCATGACCATTCTGAGGGTGACGGGTTCGATTCCCGGTCGGTCCAGGATCTATTCGTAAAATGAAATTTCCTTGACTTCCTTGGGCATAGAGTATCTTCGTGCCTGCCACACGATATACACATGCAAAATGGTCATTGGCAGAGGAAGCTCTCAGTTAATAACTGTGGAAGTGCTCATAGAACACTAAGCTGAGAAGCAGGCTTTGTCCCAGTGAGGACGTTACGCCAAGAAGAGAGAGAGGGGGAATAGGGAGTCGAAAATGTCCGAAAACTGATGGACGTAATTTGTGAATGTCACACATCAGCACGGGCCCCGGGCCCTTACAATCCTTAATTCGGGTATTTATCAAAAGAATATTAAAATATTTGCTACTGATTTGTCCATTAGGTGGATTTTTGTATTCACTATTGTTGCTCTGCAGAAAACCAATTTTGACTCGAAGGCCAAAAATTTCCTTCGTATGTCAACTTTCAAATACCTAAACTCCGCATATCGAACAATCCGAATGAGATGATTCATGCAGCAACTTCTGCGAGCATAATCCGTCGCATAAATTCCCGTCTGCAAACAATGTAGGATTCGCATCGCACATCGCAACTCTCTGATGGCCCACGGTCACGCTCCCGGGGAACCGCTATCTACCGTGTGTCGTGCGTTCGTTGGTCCGCCCCGGTCCGGTTCGGTTCCAAACCTAAAACCGTGGTTTGGAATTTGCTTCCCCGTCGAAACCGGTTGGGTTATTCCAAGGACATATATTACCACCGTTTAGTGTGTAGTGCGATGCGATGATGCAACGCAACGATACTGATCCCGATGTACACACGCACGGATGTTTAGGAATCCCCGGCAGGCGAAGGTACTGAACCAAGTGCGCTCGCTTATGCATGCATGCAGCTGCAGCAGAGGGAGCAGCCCCCAATACCCAACTGAGATCGGTACCTACCGACCGACGACGACCGAGCAACAGACAGGCGGACAGAATTTGGATGCGACGATGGATTGCTGCCCAGCGGCCAAAGGCCAAATATGTAGATGCACTGCCATTTTTCGTTGTTTGCTAAATAGACGACTAGGACGACGACGACGATGACAACGATGGAGATGGCGTTCCATATGGGCTCAGATGCACTATTCTCGGTCGCTTGACAGCAACAATGTATGCAACGCATTCTGCATTCGAGTCCGAGGTCCTCCAGAGATAGCGAGAGGAAGAGGCCATGCACGCTCAAAAGCCCGCAAGGCGATCACATAATTAATGTCATTAGACATACACAACGCGACCCGTAATCATCCGGAACGGTTTAAATAATGAGATTGCGCCTTTTGTTACCCGCAGTCACGTATGAGCCATTACAAGGGAAGCAGCGTTTTTGAATTGGAAATTATCATTTCCCCAAAAAAAATGGGTGCCACTGATTGAACCCCATCTCATTTCACGGATAATCAGCTCGTTTCGATTCATTGCAGGATGAAGTGTCTTGAAAGGAAATAAAAGGGTGACGAAGGAAAATCATAGGTTTTTTTTCGCAGATGGAAAAACAAGGCAACGACCGAAGGAAAGCAACCATTATAAAATTCCTATAGAATTAAGGCTGCTCAGCAGCTATAGAAAACTTAGCAGAAGATGGAAAATCTCTGGAAATTGTTCAACAAGAACGGAGGTTAAATGATTTCGCTCAATGTAAATGGCTAATGTAGATGGTTTGCATAAATGACACGAAATTACACAGATCTGGTTAAAATTTTAGATAATATTTTAAAGATTTTCCATTATTTATTTTTTTTTTTAATCTGTATTAACGAGATTTTTAGCCCTAGGCTAGTTCATCTCGGGACCCACGCTTTACTTCCCTTCCGAAGGAAGAACTCACATTTTGCGAGTTTGTCGGGAGTGGGATTCGATCGCAGGTCCTCGGAGTGATAGTCAAGTATTCTAACCATCACACCAGGCCCGCTCCATCTTTTTCATTAATATTTTTGATTAAAACTTTTATTTTGCTAATGTCACTGAAACTGCACTATCCTTAGCCTCTTCTTCTTCTTCTCATTATACTTCTTCTTCTTCTTCTTTTTCTTCCTATTCTTCTTGGGGAAACGTTCCCACTGGGAAAGAGTCTGCATCTCAGTTTAGTGTTCTATGAGTACTTACACAGCTATAACTTGTGAGCTTCATCTGCCACATGGCCATTTTGCATTCGCAACGAACCTTTTACCCTCAGCATTGTTATGCTAAATCGGCTTTATGGACCCTACCCTTAGCTAAAATAAGCTTTTCTGAAAAATCGAAGTAATTACTAATTTACAATATTTGTGAGTATATATCAATTAAACATTTTTTGATTTCTATTCTGTTAAAATATTCAGAAGATTTTAAATAAGAAGTTCTCTAAGCCCTCTGAAACCATCTGAAACATCTTGAAACGGTCCTAAATACTCGTGAGCCTCCCGAGAAACTCCCGGGATTGTCCCTGGAACTCCTTCAAACCCCCTCTGAATTTCCGTAATACTTCATGAAAGGCTCTTCAACACACACTAAAACTCCCCTGAAAGCTCTTTGAAATTTCCAGAAACCTGTACAAATCCTCTGGCATAAAAAAGGCCATATGACACCCTTTGAATACTCAACTTGAACTTCTTGAAACGCGTCTTATAAAATGGGATAAGAATGTGTGAAGAATTAGCCTAAGTAAAAATTCACGAATAAAAAAATGGGATAAGAACCCTCTAAAATACTACTAGAAACGCCCAGAAATTCTTCTGAACCCTCTGTTCCTAAAAAAACAACCACGAGAAAATTCAGTTAAAATCTTCGTTAGAGTCCCTGGAAAGATTTTTGTGGAAATGTCTGGGAAATCTTAGAAGGTGTTTTTGAAAAATTCGTTGGAGACATCTCAGCAACAGTCGTTGAATGAATTCCACAGGGAGCTCTGAAAGAATCTTAGTCTTACGTGGAGTTCCCAAAATATTTTCTAAAGGAATCTCTGGAGTGAATTATTGAATGTATCCCAAAACAATCTTCTATTAGAATTTCTGAAAAAAAGAATGCAAAAGGATTCGTTTAAAAAGGATGCTTTAATAAATCTTTGGATGAACCACTCCCTGGCCCAATGTCCAGTTGAATTCTTCAAAGAATTCCTTAACACTTATGTGTGAGTAATATCCATTTCCCGGAGCTAATTTTAAAAGACACGGACGGACACATCTTCAGCCAGAGGCTGAACAGACTGAATTAAATTTAGACAACGGACACGCCACACATTATAAGCGCCACTAGATGCGAGGAAAAAACACTTCTAGCGAAAAGTTTCATCACTCGGAGCAGGAATTGAACCCTCACCCCATGGCAAGGTACCATGGCAAACGACTACCCGAAATGCCTCATCAACAGACTAATCAACCGTGCAAAACATCAAACGGTAAACAACAATACAGCTATGGACGTGAGTAGAACAGAAACCGAGACAGAAACACACCAAGGCGAAATGAAATTCTACTCGCTCACAAACATTGACGGATTAACACAACAAATAACCAAAACACTAAAAAGGGACTACCCGGGGATAAAAATAGCAAACAGACAACACAAAACAATTGGGTCTCTTCTTCCGTCGGTAAAAGACAAAACACCCAACACCGAACAAAGCAACGTTGTTTACAAAATAGACTGCGCAGATTGTGAGGCATGCTATATAGGAATGACCAGTACAAAACTAAAACAAAGAATATCTGGACATAGATCAAACTTGAAAAAGCTAAAAACACTACTAGATAAAGGGTATACAAACGAATACGCAGAGGTTAGCTGAGTGAGGGAAAAAACGGCACTTGTTAACCATGCAGCAACGATGGACCTTAATTTTAAGCTAGACGAAACAAATATCATAGATAGGACATTCAAAACAAACAATCTACCCATTCTTGAAAGTTGCCACATATACAACACTAACAATACTGTAAACAAACGCACAGACACTGACAATCTCCATGTAGCTCATGCCGGACTATTACACTTACTGAAAAACGAGACGACGAATAGAAGATGACGATCAAAACAAAATAGATAGATGAGAGAATCTTCTCAGGGTTAGATAGTTAAGACACACACTAAACTAAACAGAGAGAAAGTGACTCACACAAACAAAAAGAATATCATGCGAAAAGCAATGGTGGAAGATTCCAAGCACAGGGACCGAATTTTAGACCGCCCGATAGGTAGGAGATTGTCCGCATCACGACGGTTGAAAACCGAACGGACTCAATCTATGTGAGTACAGTGCAGGACAACAAATATGTATAGAATGAAAATTGACCTTTGAATCTTCCATTTAGACCAAAACTTCCGCATGACATTTTTGAGTTTAGCAAAGCCATCTTGACTAGGAAACCTTGACCGATTGGTAAATTGTAAAACTAAATAAATGTTTAAAATTTTGTATTGATAGTTGAATAATTATATTTTAGAACCCTTGAAAAAGGTCCCATACGGACCGAAACGTCGGGAAAAATCATAAACTAGTGTTTTCGATTCCCCCAAAAGACTACAAAGCCAACATTCCGAAGTATAGAAGTTTGAACAATTTTTACTATGGCGCCACCTACCGATTCTCGAACCAAAGACCATTTGCCTGCTAAGCAACTTTGCTGAAAACAGCATGCTTATAGCTCACTAGGGTATCGAGATATACGTGTTTGAATTTTTCAGACACAAGCAGGCGCCACCTAGCGGATAAATCCCAAACCAAAGACTTTACTATCAGATAGCTTTGGGCTTGCTTATAAACTTTACCAAGGACAGCATCATTCTATCTAATCAGGTTTCTGAGATATGATTATTTGAACATTTTTGACACGAATCAAAGTCGCCGTTGCCAGTTAGTTCTTAACTTTCTGAACAAATTCGCCGAAGACACTATTCTTCTACCTCATCGGGATCTTGAGGTATACGTTGTGCAAAGTACGTGGCCAAGAATGTTGTTAAAATAACGAAAACTGTAACAAAACTACATAAGTCTAATCAAAACAATAACCAATGCAATGTTGGTATAAATAGATCAAAATCATAACAAATATAAATGATAGTATCAAGACATTTAGTTTCTATCAAAATTTGATACAATTAAGTAAAATTGTTACCTGAATGTCAAGGAATAAAAGCTAAATTGTATAAGCATGAGTTACACAACAATATTTATAACATGATATGATATAATTCAGCAACAATTAAACGATTTAAGGACGTTCCTACACCCAATTAGATAATTATATTAAGCTTGTATCATATTGAGTTAATTCTGAAGAGGTCTTTCCCAATCCATGTATACAGTTCAATTCGATCTTCGGACCAGAGATAAAAATTTTCATTTTCAATGAATGAAATTCAACATGAATTTTAAAAATTCTCAACTGAGGGATCAAAATAAAATTCATTTTGGTGAATGAATTTTTTCACCTATTCATTCATTTTTCTGTCACTGACAATTTTCACTGAGAAATAAAACTGGACCGTAACTCCCGATTATACTTCCAATCACCTCAAAACTTGTGTATAGTAGTTAATTAGAATACTAATTATGTTCTCTATTTATCCATTAACTCGTATTGTGCGTCTGTTAACAGAAATTGAACATTTTACGACGTGCGAAAAAATATTCGTGATAGAGAATTGAATGAAAAAAGAGAGGCATTCAGCTGACAATGAATGTGGCCAAAAACGAATGAAAAAATGAGAATGTCAATCTTCACTTTCAATCTTCGATTTTTTTACTCTCTGGATTATAAAAATTGAATGTACATCGGGTTTCTTTCCATCAAACATCAGTATTCAAGTTATATTTTCATTTCCAGAAGGTTTTAAAATATTTCATCGGGGAAATTTTGATATTTTCATCTTTTTAGCTGTTTTTCATACACATTTACATGAAATTCTCATTTTCGGCCAATTTCTCCCCCATACAAAATGTATGGAAAAATTTTCACCGATAGTATATTTTAAAACCTTCTGCAAATGAAAATATAGCTCGAATGCTAATGTTTGGTGGAAAAAAACCCGATGTACATTAAATTTTTATAATCTGCTGGTTCAGACATAGCGTGTGACGCAATTGCGTTTGTAATTGAATTAAAAACTTGATTTTTATGTTCTATATATGTCATATAAAAATATTTCTCACGTGATTCAGAGAAAAATATTTTTTGGTGTTGTTTGTTTTCGATCAACACAATTACAACTGGAAATTAACACAACATGTTTTCTGTATCACATATAATACACTTAAAATACATCTTCGAAAAAAAATTGTCCAAAGATGTTTTCTGTGTTGCTTGGGATCTGCAAATTCAATAGACAATATCAGACCTGTTGGGAAATCCTAGGTCATCCAAGCCGTTCTTGAGATTACATTCTAAAGTCTAGGGGTGTACCGGTAGCTTCCTTCATTATACAAAGCTACGATCCAATAAACCTTCTGTATATTCAAAAGAAATCATCCATCTATTATGATGTTGGATGGACCATCCAAACTATTATGATGTTTAATATCTAGCATCTACAACAATTGAAGTTTCTGTTATGGCTATATAGAGTTATGTTGCATAATCTATTTTACTTACTGGAGCTCACAGAATACAACCAAAGACTACAACACAGCTAAATTATCAAAAAAATATTGTTTAACATTACTATCTGAAACGAAATCGTCTCATGTCACAGTGGTTGTTTTTATCAACTAAGCTTCATAACAGTAAGGAAGCCCATAATATCCCAAAAATATATAACAACGCTTATTGTTCCTCCAATTACTTTGGTAAGTACAGTGGATTAAGTAACACTACTTAACGTAGTGGCAAAAGCTATTATCACAAGTGTAGATCTGAAGCTATGGTGTCCGGAGTAGTGTTGTTGGTCTGGAATATCTCAAAACTATCTTGAAATGACTCATAATATGCCAGGACGATTACTACTGTGACTATCAAGAGCTGAAATTCAAGATAGTTTTGGCGACTCTCAATGTTCCAGAGGTTCATAATAATAAATAGTAGACTTCAGGTTGGTCCAGTCATCGCGATTAATTATGAAACGTTACTCAGTATGCCGGATATAGCTGATATAACGAGTGTAGACCTGAAGTTCTGAACTCCAAAATAGTTTGGCTGACCTGGAACATTCCCATAGTGTCTCCAAATGATGTTTGAGATTTCAAGAGCTTCAGGGATCTCAGCAGATTATGCTATGCTATTATTTATGGTGAAAATACATAAAGTTTTTCTTGTAGATTTGAAGGACTTCATTATAGAACAGTTTGGACGAACCTGAATATCGCAAAGATTTATAATAAACAAGAAGACTTCAGATTGGTCCAGTAACCACGGATAAATATGCAACGGCTGTTGTTACGAAAGTAGACCCGAAGTCCTGAGCTCCAAGATAGTTTGGTTGACCTGGAATATCCATGTAGTGTCTCTTAATGACATTTGAGATTTCAAGAGCTTTGCGGATCCCAGCAGATTATGCAATACTATTATTTATGGCGAAAACACATAAAGTTATTCTTGTAGATTTGAAGGACTTCATTATAAAACAGTTTGAACGATCCTGAATGCCCCATAGGTTACTCCAGTAACTGTGGTTGATTATGCAACGTTACTCAGTATAACAGATATGGCTCTTGTTACGAGTGTAGACCTGAAGTTCTGAACTCTAAGGTAGTTTGCCTGACCTGGAATATCCCTATAGTGTCTATAAATGATATTGTAGATGTTAAGAGCTTCACGTATCCCAGTACGTTAAGCAATGCTATTATTTATGGCGAAAATACATAAAATTATTCTTGTAGATTTGAAGGACTTCACTATAGGACAGTTTGGAACACCTAGAACATCCCAGAATATGAAACACCTTTTGATATTCTTGGCAAAGTTTAAATGAATACATATAAACGTAACCAACGTCCAAGTTCAGCTTTTAGATCAACTGGTACGTCAATTGTTTCGTTTTTACAAATTTCATGATGTTCAGGATGTGTATGGTTGTCAATGAAGCTCCAAATACAAATATGCCCATTTTTCCATGATAGGGGACTCAATTTGCAGCATCTTTGCCAAAGAGAGTATTCTGTTTTATCGAATGGGTGAATTTATACAGCCGTTTCTATGTTGGGGTCATATATGACCCCTCCGGCTCCAAAGGGTAGAAGTTTCCGGAGGTTTTTTTTATAACAATTTCTAGCATTTCAATACATTTCTGAAGGTATAAGGGTATATTACGGGGATTTCAAGGGAACTTCAAGAGATTTCCAAAAGAGGTTCCACGAATTTTCAAACTGTTTTTTTATGGTTCCAGGGGGATTATGGAGTGTGTTGTGGTTTCTGGAGGTTGCAGTATGATCTCAATGAGATTCCAGAAATGTTTCAAAGAGATTTAGAGGCTTTTCAATGTATTCTAAGATGTTTCAGAGTGTTTTCAGGTGGATTTCAAGATATTTTAAGACGTTTTAGAAGATTTCAGGTAGATTCATGGCTTGGAAAAGTTTTCAATGGAGTTTCAGAGGGGTTTCATGGCGTTTTAAGGCGTATGAAGGGGTTTCCGAACACACCTGAAACCTTCTGAAATCCTTGATACTTCCTGAAATCTCCTTTAACCTACAGGAATAACCCTGAAACACAGCAGAAAACTCATGATAGCAAGTGGAGCCCCTTTGAATCCCCCTCATCGTCAATAAAACCCCCTGATATCCTCATAAACGTCCATGCACTCCCGGAAAACGTCCCACGAACCTCCTGAAAACCTATGGAACGCTCCTGAAATACTCTGAAATCCCCCGTAGCACATCTTCAACCCTCCTGAAACCCATTGCAAAGTTCGGACCAAATAGCAACCGAAGGTATTACTGGAGTATCACTTTCCTATCAGCGATCATCCATCATCACCTTGCTCCACCAGGACCGTCAGTTCGTCATCACTTTACGCTAGCGAGACTATGTCAAGCGTTTCAAGGGGTTTTCAGGAGCGTTCCAGGGGATTTCTGGGGCATTTAAAATGGATTATAATTATTTCAAGGGCGTTTCAATGAGATTACGGAGGTTTCAGAGGCATTCCGAGGCATTTCAGATCAGCGTCGTATTAGAGGACTTCAAGGGGAATTTAAACAAGACTGCATTCCAGGGGCATTTCTAGGGGTTTCCAGAGTTTTTGTGAAGCAGTCTCTGAATTCATTTTTTTTTTTTTCAATTTTCTGAAATACCTCCGAAGTTGCCCTAAGCGCCTACGAACCTTAGTTTTCCCACTGGTTGTCCCTGGAGCAACACTAGTTTTCCCAGCCCTAAACAGCCCAAAAAAGCCGAAAAAACAGGAAAAGCTGCAAAAACTTTGCCGTCTTTTCAGTGGATAGGGTACAAGCTTCAATTTTGGCCAGTTAAGGCCAGTTTAGAAAACCCCCAAAATAGAAACCCAAGTGGAGAATATGGCCAAAACTGCGGCAATGCTTCTATTTTGGCCAGTATTAGCTTGATTTCTGCATTTTTCTAATAAAGTAAGTATAGATCGAAACCTTTCATTTGACACATTGGTAGTTTTCATTGGATTATTGGTTATTTTTATAAGGGGCTGTCCATTAATTATGTAAGGGAAATTTTAAGATTTTTCGACACCATCAACCCCCCCCTTCTCCTCCTTGTAAGATTTTTTGTATGAGAACTCAAATATTTTTGTATGGCGCGTAAGATTTCTCAAACCCCCCCTCCCTCCATAAACCCTTACGTAATTAATGGACAGCCCCTAAAAATGATGACTGGCCAAAACCGGTGCCCGCACCCTATGTTACGAATAAAAAGAGATTAAAAAAAATAGCGGATATGTCCACTTTTGTGGGTATTTAGACTTTTTTGGGTTATGAAAATTGTGTCATCCACCCTGCACGAACCCCATGTAACGCACTTGAAACTCTCCGAAACCCTTCAAAACGCCGACTCAGCGCCTCTGAAACTTCCTGAAATGCCTCCAGGGTTGCAGGTGCATTACATACGGTTCGAGGAGGATTCAGAGGAATTCCGCTGAAACCCCCTTCCGTATGTAACGCAACTGCGATCCTCCAAAACCCCCGAAAACGTCTCTGAAATCCGCCAAAAGTGCTCTGAAACTTCTTGAAAAGTCTCCGAAATCCCCCTGAAACTCCCTCGGGCCCAACGTAACGCATCTGAGACCGTCCGAAATCACACCTTGTAACACCTTCAAACCCCGTCCAAAATCTCTGGGACTCTGGAACTCTAGGTCAGCTGTCATTTCATACTCCCATTAGCTTGATTTGTGTTATAATCATGGTGCAATATGATGTATTCAAGGCAAAAAAGTATTGTACGGCACACTGATTGAATCTCCCTGGGAGCCCCTGAAAGGCTCCTGAGACCTCCAGGTAATTCCACTGAAACCCCATTGGACCTCATGAAACGCACTTTTTTTTATAGGAGGAAGAAATCTGCTTCTACAGATACCCAAGAGGTGGGTCCTCAGGTGATATGGGGTCGACACTAAAACCTCTTTCTCTCTCTTCCTTACCTTCGCGGTACGCCCGTTAGGGATGATTTCGAGAAGGGGGTGACTTCATACAATGAGTACACTCATAGACTACCCGTTGGGCTCAAGCTCCTGGATGGGGAGGGGGAGCCAACTCAACTAGCTGTTGTTCGGCTCGCCATTTTCTCTGTAGTTCAAGGGCGATTCGAGATACCGTGGAAGAAACGGCATCCCACTTGTCCTCCCCCGTACACATCTTTTCAACAATGTTGTCGGGAGTGATATCTCTACCCAGGCCCGGATTAAGGATTGTGGGGGCCCGGGGCCCGAGCGGATGCGGAGGCCCCTTGGCGAAGGACTTAAATAAAAGTTCTTCGTTTTCAAACAGTATTTGAGCAATATGAAACAAAAAGTTGGCGTGTAATAACCAAAAAAGGTCTTTGTGGGGGCCCCTAAAATGTGGGGGCCCGGGGCCCGGGCCCCCCCGGCCCCCCCGTACATCCGGCCCTGTCTCTACCGCATACCTTCTGCATACTCGACCTTTGCTGCACGAAGCGTGGGCATTCAAAGAGCACATGCTCAGCGGTCTCGTCGCAGTCTGCTCACTCCGGACACTGTTCAGATACCACCTAAAGCACCCATGGCTTGACATAAACTGTGTCAAGTGAAAATTCACCTCGCCATTGGGCTTGCTCGTCCACTTGGACACGCTCGGTATGAGCCTGTGTGTCCATCTCCCCTTGCTGGAGGATGATCAATCCCTCTGCCATTGCAACATCGACGATGTTCTGGCAATCCGTCTCGCGCCTCTTGTGCCGCGTCTCGCGAAGCACTCCTCGTCCTCTGACACCACAAGTGCTATGGGCATCATACCCGCCAGCACGCATACCGCGTCCTTTGACACCGTAGGGGTGGTGGGGGTAAAGTGGACAGGTGGGGTAAAATGGACAGGGTACAGTTTCATGGCTTTTATTGTTTTTCAAAATGTTTCAACGATTGAAGCTTATGCCTAAGCATGAATCATTATACTTTTGCTGATCTTGAACATTAAAATCAAATAATCCTCTTCAAGATGACAAGAACTTTAAAAATCACGTGAAACAAGGGAAATGATGTAAAATCTGCTTATAATTGCTAAGGTTTTCTCGTAAGTTATTTTCAAATTATTACAAGTTTTACACCCTAAACCAATAAAGTCCACGTAGAAGAGTATATTCGACCGAAAAAAAATTAGGTTTTGTAAAAAAAATAAGTTTTGGATTTTTTTTTAACAAAATCAGACCGTGGGGGTAAAATGGACAATCGGTACAAATTCCACCAAAATTTCATATTTTTTTTTGCAAACTTCAGAATCATCAGCCGTCATACGTATCATGAGATAATTGAAGTAAAAATTTATAAAAAAAATATTTTATATCAACAAAATATAATTTTCATCCAAAACAGTGCTTGTTTTTTTCACTATTTTTACAATAATTATTTAAGTGTGTTTCAAAGTTTGTATCAAAAGTTTTAAAACAACAAAATAAAGGTATCGTATGAAATTTGATAGTTTATATTTAAAAACATAGAAACAATATGTTGTTATATAACTTTTAACGACTTGTTCATTTGACCCCATCGATTGTCCATTTTACCCCCACCATTTTTTTTCACGCTATTTTGATGCACGATTTTGTGAAGAAAATAATCAAAGAAAACAATATTTTTTAAATGCAACCTCTTACAAGATTTCTAGAGTATATCATTATCTTCCATGTTACTCGGAAAAGTAGATGGGTTTTGCCGCGTTTCCGCCGGAAACGACCAAAATGCTTAGGTTGTCCACTTTACCCCCACCACCCCTACGGTATGCGCTGATGACCCTAAGGCCCATCACGCTCTACGTTTCGCTTGAGCACTAGCGCGCTCGACCATGCAGCAGCGGCATACCGTAGTATGGAGACCGCTACTGTCGTGAGAAGTCTACGCTTACTCGAGACTATTGCCGAGCTATTTGACATTATCTTCGATAGTGTCATAATCGCCATACTTGCCCTCTTGCAAGCATATTTCACGTGGCTGCCAAAGTTCAGCTTATCATCGATCATGACTCCGAGTTGCTTCAGTGAGTGAGCGCTTGGAGTTGATCGCACACCCGCCTGTGGTGACCACCGCATGTTGTCAAGACTGACGAGTCATCCAGTCTCCGATTATGCCAATTGCATGCGCCGCTGTCAGTTCTACTTCCTCTATCGACTCGCCGTATACCGTGAGGGTAATGTCATCGGCAAAGCCGACCAGCTTTACGCCCGGTGGAAGTGTGAGCCTCAATACGCCATCGTACGCCGCGTTCCATAGTACCGGGCCCAAGATTGACCCTTGTGATACTCCCGCGGTGATGTTGTACCTCTTTCCGCCCTCGTCCGTGTCATAGAGTAGCACCCTATTCTGGAAATAGCTCTCTAGTATCCGGCGTAAGCTATCCGGGACTCCTAGTTGTTGGATGGTGCATTAAATGGCTGCCCAACTGAGGCTATTGAACGCATTCTTCACATCCAACGTGACTACCGCGTAGTAACGAATTCCTCTACGCTTTTTCTGGAGCGCCATCTCGGCCGTTTTGGTTACGACCTTGATAGCGTTCACCGACGATCGATCATTCCGGAAGGCGAACTGGTTATCCGAGAGCCCAGAGTCGTCTGGGCATGAAACGCACCTAAGACCTCTAATACGCCTCTAAAGCACCTTCAGAGACACCTTGGGCCCCTCTAGAACCCCTTTGACACCTCCTAAGACACCATAGAGACCCCTTAAACGCCCCTGAATCCTCCTGGTACCCCCAGGACCCGCTAGTACTCCCTAGTATCCTCTGAAACGCCCTTGAAACCCACCCAAACTTCCGTGGAACCTTCCTGAGAAAAGGATGAATAGGGCGAACAAGAAAAAAAAGAATATGGAAGGAAAAGTTGTAAGAGATGGCATTGAATGGAAAAGAATATGTTAAAAAGCAATTTAAATTAGAATACTAATAATAACAACTGCCAGAACTTTCACATAAAACAAAAACGTAACGCTTTCAATCTAATTGTTTTAGTGGAAAATTGGCACTCTTCAGGTAGGAAACCACACCGAACGAAAAAGTTCTCTTTGATGCACCACCGCTTCGCTGGCTGGCTGGCTGGCTGGCTGCTGTCGTCATCGGAAATGACAATGGCAAAAAGAGCTCTCCGGTTAATTCGATTCAATAAAAATCATTATGTGATACAATTGCCCCTGCAGCAATTTTCATTCGCATTCGCATGGCACAGGAACAAACTAGCACATTTTCGGTACCTACACTGGAATGGGGTTGCGGCGCAGGATGGCGAAGATGGGGATGTGGTATCATTGTGTTTTGTCTTTCTATCTGTCGGGAACAAGAAAACGGTTGTTCTCTAAATAAATAAAAGAAAATCGGGTTAAGTACGGTTCCTTTGAATTCCACTAAGAATTTGCATCCTTTGACAGATACGTATTTCGACCTCAACTGTAAGGTCGTCTTCAGTGTCTTGTACTTGACTCGGTTGTTCTCTGTTTAGTGGAGCACTGTGGGAAATTCGGTTTCGTTTCTACTGAAGTTCCGTTATATCTCTAACGTACAGTGAGCGTGATAAGTTCCCAAATGTATAAGAAATATTGTTAAGCTAGTTTTATCAATAATTTCTTTGAAAACATCTGCTTCAAACAATTTAGAGAAATGTTATTAAACAAAACTTTCAGGCAAATTAATCCGTCCAAGCACCCGTTGTTCACCTACCCATGATTCCTCTGCTCTGAAACGAAAAACCACGACATCTCGCAAACGTGCGCACCATGGAAAACGGCGAGCTAGATATGTAGAATGTAGGTAAGAGAGTTTTCTCAATCGACTGGCGGCGCACCACCCAACGAGCGGAAAAACTATTTCTGCCATAAAGAAATTGAATTTAATAATGAAAAGATTTTTCCCTTCCGGCATTCGTAAGCAGTTTTTTTTTCTTCCTCGCTCTCTATCGCTTGCTACGAAGCCATTTGGGGCTGGTACCAACCGACCGACCGTTCGTCTCCTCCTTTGGCGTCGCAGTTCAACGTTGGGAGTACGTACCATGGCCGCCAACCCGAATCCGAAATTGGGTGCCAAGCACTAACTGGTCGTCGTCGTCGTCGGTACAACACTCACATTCCGGCCGTCTTTTACGTTTTAATGGCTTTTGGTTACTGTTTCGGAGTTTGTCTCTGCAGTACAATGAAGTCATAACTGTAACACAATTTCCTTATGTTCTGGGCAACTAGCTTGCCCTAGCATCCCCGTCAAGCCCCCGGAGTTTTCGGGGCGTTTCTGGGCGGTCATCGACGCAGAGGAAGCTACCTCAATTGCTGTTTGAATGTTTCCATTTTCAATTTGTGCTACCGCAGGCAGTAGCAATTTCAGGAAATGACACACCACGGCCGGCCGTGGAGCAAATGGATTTGTGGGGTTTCAATGTCCCATGACCATTGGCAGTTTCATTGCTTAACCGATTTGCTCTCATGGGATAAAACTAAACCCTGATTATCAAATATCTTTAGAGATTATACTTTTGCTAATATATGAATAATATTTATTGTTTAGTATAGTCCAAATGAACATATCTACACCGTGATTGATATGTCTCGTCGGGTCTTTTGGGATTTTCAGGGAGCAAGAGAAGAGAATATGCTCCTATTCGAATTAAAAAAAGTGTGCCTTCATAATCGCAGAAATAATCATCTGCCTTTCCAAAAATCTTTGAAAAATTGAAGCGGATTTTTTTTTTGAAATCTCTTGGAGATTTTTTGGAAACTCTTCCAGGGACTTCTTTAGAAATCCATTTTAGATTTCCGTCAGAAATCCTTGATAAAATCTACCATAGATTCCTTTATAAACTCCTCTAAAGTGTCCTCCGGACACTTCCCGCATTGTTGCATAGATTCCTTGAGTAATTCTTTCATGATTCCTTTCAGAAAACCATCAGTGAATTATGGAGAAACTTATCCAGAAGTTTTTAGGAAAATCTAGCATTAGTTTTTTTTTTTTAATTTCTCTGGACTCCCTTTGGAGATTCCCCCACTAATTTCTCCAAGGACTCCTCTAGAAATACTCTAGAAAGCTTGAGCTTGAGCTTGATTAACCGCCCGTAGATGCTACTCTAGTATCGCCAGACCAGCTACACTCATACAAGGAACCAATGAGATTATCTGACAGGGACTAGCAGGCATCTTCAGTGTGTGAGCGTTTGTAATCTTGCAGGTTGCAGGTCAATGCACTAAGGGGATTCAGGTGGCCAAAAATCGAAAATCGACTTTATTCAATTTGAGATTTAGGTTCAGCAGTTGAAAGTAGACAACTTGGACCAGTAAACCCTAGAATATTAGTTTGCTAATCCCTATACTTAACGAGATATTGTCAGCAGAATGCGACCATTGACAGTTTTTGGTAAAATGAATGAAATGTTCAACTTTGCATATCTTCAGCTTAAATGAAAAATGTTGAACTTTTGAAGAAGTTTCTTAAAGGTTGTTTATAAACCTTTCGAATGATATATCAGAAGTAGGAAAGCTGATTGTAAAACTATTGAATGGTGCTGTATTAAAATATTAAAGTTTTCCCCATACAAACCGTTCCATACAAAAAAAGTTTCGCAAAGTTTCGCTTCGGGACTACTTCTATGTCTTTGTTTATGTCCCTAGGAGACATTGAAATCAAATTTGGCTGCTACTGACACATTCCACGCACTTCTACGCCAAGGGTGTGAATTTTCAAAGTGATTGTTTCGCCCCAAGCTTTTCAGCATATGAGAAAGGGTAGATTCAATCTTAGGAAAACCATTTGTTTTACTTAAAATTTGAGTGGTATCGTATTTAAATAGCTAGGTGAAGTAACAGCATTTTATGTAAGAAAAATGAAATATTTCATTGATAATTTTCAAATATACCTGCTTGCATGTTAAAGTTTGAAAACATTATACCTTTTTTTATTAATGTAGTAGAATAATGTATATTTTATACACCCAAAGGACACTTTTCATAAAAATGGGTTTTGATATGTTTTAAGCACTTTTTGCAATAGCCGCAATTTAATGGTGTCCCGTTACGAAAATAGCATATTTGTTGTAATATCAAATTTATTACGAACGTTAGGAAAATGATTTTCAGGATTTTCTTAGTACTTGGGAAGACCTTTCTTCCAATATATGGGTTACCTTGATCGACGCGTTATCTTAGGCGTTACAATGGGTGCGTAGACATGGTGTCCCGTTACGAAAATTTTAAAGACATTCATAAGTGAATAAATAAGTCTGGTTTGATCAAATATTTAACCAAAAATCTGTAAACATGATGAAACGATATTATAGGGTGTATATATTTTCATTATCCTTCTGGGTGTAACGCCCCTACTGGAACAAGTCCCGCTTCTTAGCTCTTCCACGAAAACTACGTAAACAAAGGGCAGGTATTCTGGTGGATCAGTATAAATAGTGATATTTTATTAAGTTTTGTGGTGACAGCATAATCAATAAATGCTATAACCTTTTTAACATGTCCTATGAATTACCACCATGATCATCAAAAAAAAAACAATCCCAGTGAAGAGAATTGTCAGACAAAAGAGACACAAAACAAGCAACAAAGAAGGTGCGACGATTACTCTTTATCCCTACTCGTAACAGATAATGACATGATCTCGACATTTTTTGTTGCAGACAAAACGGAAGCTGAATTTGTTGCGTACTTTTCAACTCGTGAATAATCAATTATTGTTAACCCAAAGTCGAAACTGTTTGATGATAGAGCTTCACCAGAGTTGCAGTGTTTACCGACTCGAAGTTACCGTTCGAAAATCGCAATGCAAGGCTTAAAAATCTCCAAACTCGTGGTGTACGATGTTAATCCCATTATTTTTAAGTTGGGACAAACTTATGTCGCATGGGTTTGTTTGTCGCAACAAATACAGGTTGCGACATTGTCATTATTGTTGCGCGATGGTTGAATTTTGATTCACTGAATCTGACTATGCATGTCAATGGTTGCTCCTCCGTGATTGATCTGAGCTGGTACCAATTGCACTGAAATCCAAATGAATATAGCTGGGACACTCCACTTATTCTCAAAGTGCAATTTAAGCAGCTCATACATTATTGATCAATAACGGCGCCGGCCACGTCCTTATAGTCAGCTGGGAAGGGAAAGGAATGTTTAAGTGTGCTGGTTGTTACTACTAAAGACCGAGTGCACCTCTGCATCCCCACAACCAAGCACGGACTGGGGTATTTGTTAAACGGAAAGGATGGGAGATCTTGGGAGTCACCGTTGGGTCGGTGATGCGATCCATGGATTGGGGATGTTCGTAAGGTGATAGATTGTGTAGTGGTAACTATATGAAGGATAAGCGGCACAGTTCGCAGAGAGAGAGAGAGAGAGAGAGAGAGAGAGAGAGAGAGAGAGACCGAGAGAGAGAGAGAGAGAGAGAGAGAGAGAGAGAGAGAGAGAGAGAGAGAGAGAGAGAGAGAGAGAGAGAGAGAGAGAGAGAGAGAGAGAGAGAGAGAGAGAGAGAGAGAGAGAGAGAGAGAGAGAGAGAGAAAGTGGATAGAAAGATACAAAGTAGGATGAAAGGGACGGACCACGGAATTGAACCCTTGACCTTCTGCATACACGGAAAGATCGATGTACACAGAGCAAGGAGTAACTTTCACGCAGCGATCGAAAAGACAAAAGATTTCATGCAAACTTGTGTGAAATTTAACGCAAATTTGTGTAACAACGGATCAGCACATTTTTTGTGCTGATCCAGTCGTACGCAAATATGAGTGAAAAATCCTTTGTCTTTTCGCAAGTTACTCATTCGCTGTGTACTTTCGTTTTAGGGTGTACGAATCAGAAGCGGTAGCCACTAGACCACCAAGCCCTGTCCTATGAATTACCACCATGATGTATAAAAAGGTTTATACAGGATGCGACAGGAAAAAATGCGAAAAGTTCAAGGCGCCATTACACTTTAAATATGGGATATATATGACTACTTCTTCAAGACAGTGTATCAGTCAATGTCTATATTCTAGCACTACAAAATAAAAATTAACATATTTGATTTTTAACATGTATACAAGCCTTAAAAGTGGGTATCGATAAACTGCGCGGCCAATGATCATAAAAGAAAATGGTTAAATAGTAAAAATAATAGCTTTAATTCGATGACACTACACAGGCCATACTAATCCAGAGCCATGTAGTTTCACATACCAGATAAAATAAGCACATATATTTTATGATATTGAAGAGAAAATTAAAAATTTTGTTTCATCACATATGAAATTTACACAGGTCGCGTACATCTTATTGGTTTGAAAATTCTGATTGTCTTCAGCTTCAGGCACCGTCAGTGACCAAAATGGGATTTTTTTAACGAACTTTTCAGAAAATTAGCCTGTTAGAGATCATGGAACGTTAAAACATAAATTGGTTCACGTCAAATGGACAAAAATAAGGCTTGAAGTTGAAAAACACTTTCGCATTTTTCCTGCCGCATACTGTAGAATCACACAGCGTTCAAAACTTGAAGACCACGAAGTGATGGTTGGCATTCCTTCTTCTCTCCATTTATCACCGTATAATTTACTTTTATGACGACAAACATATTTTGAAGCTTATGTTCTTATTGAAATTAAAAAAATGTGTAGTGTACACCACTTAAAATAACTCTGGAGTTCTGATTGTAAGGCCTTTACCTGTAATAGTATATCAAACTAATGTATGAATGTCAAAACTGATTTCATTAGATCCATACATGTAAATCAGAGTATGAAAGACTAACTGCACATCAATTGCGATACCTTAGGCCATCCAAATCATTCTGGAGTTAAGGCCTTTATATCTACACCCATAATAACGCATCGGGTGCATTTCAAGCTTGGTATAGTGCGTTTTGGTTGTCATAGAAGATCAGTTGAATCATAAAATACTTGTTGTATACACATCATAGAAGCATCCTGGATCATCCGAACTATTCTGAAATTGAGAAATATGGTTTCAATTTGAAATAGTAATCTACAGAAGTGCACAAACATCAGAGTTTGCCCATTTGATTAATACACATAGGGCAAGCCATGGGAGAGAAGTTTCCAGCGCATAAGAGATATCTGAGGTCACCTTTCAGTATTACAGTGTATCAAACAATTGTCCGTACAGCAATTTTTTGGTCAAAATAATTTTTAATTCAAATGATCATAACTTTTTTATACAACAATCAAATTTGCTCAAATTTTGACCAATCATGAACCATATATTAAAGCTCCATTGGTAAAATTTTGAGCGAGATCGAATAAGTTTTCTGAAAGTTATGGAACTTTTAAAAAAAATTATAAGATTTTTGAACACATTTTTAAAACTATATATCTTAGTATGTACTCGATGAAAATTTTTCAATTGTTTTTGTGTTACAGCTGATACCTAAGGCTTCCATATGCAGCTACTTTTGAGGTTTTATATTCACTACAAAAAATATTAAAAATGTGCTTATGTAGTTGACGATTTTTAAAAATTTACCATATTTTGCATATATAATCTGCCAAACGTTTCCCACCAATAAAAGTGCATTGACTGAACGAAAAATACATAGGACCTACTCTTCATATGTAGTTTAGTAGGTCCTGTATAAAAATATTACATTAAGAGAGTTTCAAAACGTTGAAAACACTTGGCACTTTTATTGATCAAAATATGATAAATTCTCAAATGACACTCTGAACATATACAGATTTTTCATATTTTTTGTAGTGAATATAAAACCTCAAACGGAGCTGTATATGAAAGCCTTAGGTGTAAGCCATAGCACAAAAAATATTGAAAAAGTTTCATCGAGTACATATTGAGATATAATGTTTTAAAAATGTGTTCAAAAATCTTATAAGTTTTACTAAAAGTGCTATAACATTCAGAAAACTTATTCGGTCTCGCTCAAAATTTTACCAATGGAGCTTTAATATATGGTTCATGATTGATCAAAATTTCAGCATATTTGATTGATGTATAAAAAAGTTATGATCATTTGAATGAAACATTATTTTGACCAAAAAATTGCTGTACGGACAATTGTTTGATACACTGTATGTGGTTAAGGCCTTCAGATCTACACACGTAACAAAGCATTCTGCATGATCATAACTTGGTGCAGTGTGTTTTTGTAGACATAGATGATAAGTTAGATAACTTAAAGCTTTTCTGGATCATCAAAACCATTCTGAAGCTAAAATATACGGTTTTCATTTGTAATGACCTATCAAGTGCACTAATATCAGCATTTATCTCATTTGATTCAAACATATAATACAAGTCGTTGGAGACAAATTTCCAGTGCATCAGCGATATCTGAAGCATCATTTTTTCATATTATATGGTTAAGGCCTCCAAATCTACACTCGTCACAAAGCATCGGCTACTTGTCAAACTCACTATAATGCGTTTTGGTAGTCAAAGAAGATCAGTTGATTCACGTGATACTCGAATACACATCTTAGAAGCTTCTCGGATCATCCAAACTATTCAGAAAATGAGACATATGGTTTGCATGAACTCCTGGAGAAATCTTCGGAGGATTCCCGAGGAATACTCGGGGAACTCCCGGAGAAATTCCCGTGGAATTCCTGGTGGAATTCTCGAGGTACTCCTGCAGGATTTTTTGAAAGGTTTTGGAAGTAATTCTCGAGGAACTCCTGCAGGAATACCAGAACAGCTTCTGAGAGAACTTCCAAGAAACTGCCGGGAAACTTGTGAAGGATCCTAGAGGCATTTCTTATGAACTCGCAGAGGTATTCTCGGAGACCATCGCGATGAATTTCTGAGGGACTCGTGGAGGAACTTTTGGATGATTTCCAATACTTCAAAATACTATAAAAATCGTTTTTATGTCAGTAGTGGATGCACAAATAACACAACAAGATACTCAAAATAGTATGAGTAACAACATAAATAATCGTGAAAGAATTACATCGATAAATTGAAGAGATACAAGAGTAGAGCTTGTAGAGCTTGAAGGTCTTAATTCCATAACAGTTTGGATGACCTAGATCACCAAGTGAATGTGGCTAAAGGGGCCATTAGACTGTTTGTCATTATGCCAAATATTTGTCATTAAAGTCCGACACTTATCCAAGGTTGCTATGATTCACGTTGTGTTGGTCATTTGTTGGGAAGGAGCCTTTTTAGAAGTTCTTTCTTGGATTTTATTTTCCAAAGTTCCTAGTGGGATGTCTTTCGAAAATCCTCCGGGAATCCCTTCAGAAATTTCTTTAGGAATTTCTCCCGAAATTAATACGAGGATTCTTCAAAAAATTGTTCAACCGATTAAGTTCGGAAATATTTCTGGGGATTCCTTCTGAGGTAGGATTTTTTTTATAAAATATTCCTAATTAAGTTTTTTTTTAATTCTTCCAGAGTAGAGTCTGAAGCGCAATTTTTTACTAGAGATTATTATTCTTTTGTTTGAGATCAGAGAAAGTTCTCGCAAAATGTGTGAATGATGATGAGCACAACACATTTTTATCTTAAGATGCCATTATTTTTTTTTTTTTTTTGACAACAAATCATAAAAAAAAACCTTTTTTTCTTTGAGAGTAGAGAATTATTTTGTAATGAATTTAATATTGCTAATCAAAATATACTCATTATGCATAATGAAAAAGCTAAGACCGACTTCGCGCTTTCCTATAAAAAGATGCACTACAGAGAAATAAGTATCGTTAGACAGTTTTCTTTTTTTACTGAAGAATTATTGTCCAGATGAAGACAAACAATTCACAAAAATATTATTAGGTTGCAGTACCGATATTATTGTCCCAATGGAAGTTCGGAAATCTTGCGTAACCGGCTCTGATTTAACCATGACTACAGTGGTCTTAAAAGGTCTAAGTGGCTACAAAATTCTCAATGGAATTCAGCCCGGAAGAAGGGGTGAAGACTGCTAAGGAGTGGATCAAAAGTTCAAACTTAGGGGAATATCAAGGATTATAAAAACCAGTCTCATAGAGACATAGAAGAAAGGGTGGTTGTTAGTAGATTTAAGCGGCGCAAAGAGGAGGAGGAAGAATTTCAGGATAGCCAAGAGAGTTTCTAGTAGGATGAAGGTGATGCTAAAACAATCAAAACCTAGGAATTTTAGGGTTGGGAGAGATTGTTTCAAAGTTTTGGTAGTTTTGGTACTCCAACTTAACAAACCGGATGACTTTCACCAATGGAACAGGTGTTTCAGGGTCGATGCAAGCAGTTTCAGGGGAATTCAAAGGCCTTCCGCGGTTTTTCAACAGATTTCAGAGAGTTTTAGGGGCGCTCCAGGGGATGCAGGGCGTTCAATGATATTTCAGTTGGTATCCGGAGGTTTCAGGGCGTTTCAAGGGCGCTCCTGTGGTCTGAGTGTATTTTAATAGCGTTCCAGGGATTTTGATAGGAGTTCAGGGCTTTCAGGAGCATTTTAGAAATGCTCCTGGGAGTTTTAGGGGTTAAATGGAAGTTCCAGGGGGATTCAAGGGATTCAATGATCGTTTCATGAGGTTTCAAGGACGTTCCAGAGGTGATAGAGATGTTCCGGAGGGTTTCAAGTGATATCTGGGAGTTTCCAGGGTTTTCCAGGGTTTTCCAGGGGTTTTCTAGTTTCTAGTTTCCTAGGTTTCAGTGATATTATAAGCGTTTGTCTCATCAACATTTCCTTCCATCCTCGATGACCGCAAGGACGTGGCCGGCGCCGTTATTGACCTTACTAAAGTCAAGAGCTCTCGAACTGTGTACATTGAGAATAGAAAGCTAGTCCCCAGCCCTATTCATTGGTTCCTTGTGCAATTTCGATTGCTCTGGTCAATCACGGAGTATATAGCAACTACGAATTGTGTGGTCATCTATGCTCTTGCTCATGCTCATGCTCCTAGGTTTCAGTGATATTATAAGGGATTTCAGGTGTTATCAGAGGCATTAACAAAGGTTTTCAAGGAGTTTCATGGGTGTTCCTAAACCTCCCAAAACCACCTTAAACGCCTTTAAACTCGTCAGGGTCACCCTCTGGAACTCCTATGGAAGCACCCTAGAAACCCCTAAAAGATTTTGAAACGCCTTGGTACGCCTTGAAACTCAACAAAAATATCCCTGAAACCTCTTTGAAAACATCCTAAGATTCCCGGAGACCATTTCCAACCCCTCTGAAACTTCCTGATACTACCTGAAATCCCTGAAATCCCCTAAAAGGCCCTGGCATTCCCCTCTGAAAACCCCTTGAAACTTCGTTGAAAGTACTCTGAATCCCCCAGAAACTCCTCCGGAACCCTTCTGTAAACCCCTGAAAGGCCTTGATATGCTATGAAACTCAACTAAAACAATCCTAAAACCGCTTTGAAAGCCCCCCTGGAGCCCCCGAGACCCCGAACTACCGAAACCCTCGTGAAACTCGCAGGAAAATGATAATCTGACAAATGTTGTAACAGATAATTTCAAATTTTGACTAAAACCGACGGGAACGGACAAGTGATATTCCGTGTCTCTCACGAACTCCGAATCGTTCATTTCATTTATTTAGTTCACATCAAATTCATGATAATACTGAATCAACAATTTGCCGCCATAATACTCGATTTGCAGCTGCAGCTCTCCATCCTCGGTCACGCCCAACACTCGCCAGATCACGCTCCACCTGGTCCGCCCATCGTGCTCTCTGCGCTCCACGCCTTCTTGTACCAACCGGATGGTTAGCAAACACCAACTTTGCAGGGTTGCTGTCCGGCATTCTTGCAACATGCCCTGCCCACCGTATCCTTCCAGCTTTGGCTACTTTCTGGATACTGTGTTCGCCGTAAAGTGCAGCGAGCTCGTGGTTCATCCTTCTCCGCCACACACCGTTCTCCTGCACACCGCCGAAGATCGTCATTAGCACCCGTCGCTCGAAAACTCCGAGTGCTTGCAGGTCCTCCTCGAGCATCGTCCATGTCTCGTGTCCGTAGAGAACCACCGGTCTTATTAACGTCTTGTACATGGTACATTTGGTGCGGGGGTGAATCTTTTTTGACCGCAGTTTCTTCTGGAGCCCATAGTATAGGGTGTCCCAGAAAGTATGGGCACAACTTTGTATAGCGAGAATACAATATTTTTTTTTACAAACAACTATTTTTATATTTTTGTATTTTTATTCAAAGTATTTTCTTTGATACCTCTGAAGGATTCATACTTGAAAAATGGGGTTTTGTATGCAGAATGTTTAAAAATAAAAAATAACTTTCTAAACTTCTGCACAAACTACTTTTTTACGTTTTTGTCACATACACAAATTAGAAACATTTTTTTCGATTTTTTTTGACATAATATATTCAAAAACATGTTTCCTCAGATGCATGACTGAATTTTTTTATAAGAATATGTTTTGCCTGTGCGTACGAGCACTTCCAAATATTGAAAAAACTGGAAAATTCACTTTTTCTATTTCCGGATAAGACACGCCCACAGATATTCGAGTTTTTGGATATGATTTAACGAGAATAAATACTGTTCAATCTACACTCCATGAAGCTAGAGCATTTATTTTACTTATAGTGAAATTTAATTGCAGATTTCTGTATGCCGTGATATACATTTGGAAGCTTGTTTTCGACTATTGGAAAACCGGGGTTTCAAAAATATCGAATTTTGTTTTTGAATTTAATTTTCCGGTTCAAAAATCTATGTTTTATGTTCAAACAAATGGTTATATAATAGACATGCATATAGACAATTATGGATATATTTTTTGAAATTTTTATCGAGCTTAATTTTATTTGTAGAAAACAATTTGTTAAGTTATGTCATTGGAAAATGTAGCAATTTGTGCAGAAGCTTCAAAAGGTCTTTCAGGGAATGTTCTACCGCATTCAAATGAGAAGTAAAAATTAAATTTTAATGATTGGGATTTGTTTTTAATATATTAAGGCAGGACCTGTGTGAAAATAAAGTTTGTTTCTGCAATCATTCCTAAATGGCAGCGCTGCAAAGTTGTGCCCATACTTTCTGGGACACCCTATAGGCACGACTTCCACTGATGATGCGCCTTCGTATTTCACGGCTCACGTTATTGTCAGCAGTTAGCAAGGAACCGAGGTAGACGAATTCTTCTACCACCTCGAAAGTATCCCCATCTATCGTAACATTGCTGCCAAGGCTTGTCCTGTCTCGCTCAGTCCCACCTACCAGCATGTACTTTGTCTTAGCCGCATTCACCACCAGTCCGACCTTTGCTGCTTCACGTTTCAGGCGGGTGTACTGTTCTGCCACCGTTCCAAATGTTCTAGCAATAATATCCATGTCATCCGCAAAACAGACAAATTGGCTGGATTTCGTGAAGATCGTACCCCGGCTGTTGAGCCCGGCTCGTCGCATAACACCTCCCAGGGCGATGTTGAAGAGTAGGCAGGAAAGTCCATCACCTTGTCGTAGTCCCCGTCGAGATTCAAATGAACTGGATAGCTCACCCGAAATCCTTACGCTGTTCTGCACACCGTCCATCGTTGCTCTTATCAGTCTAGTCAGCTTCCCGGGAAAGCTGTTCTCGTCCATAATTTTCCATAGCTCTGTGCGGTCGATACTGTCGTTTGCCGCTTTGAAGTCGATGAACAGGTGATGCGTTGGGACCTGGTATTCACGGCATTTCTGGAGGATTTGCCGTACGGTGAAGATCTGGTCCGTTGTCGACCGGCCGTCGATGAAACCGGCTTGGTAACTTCCCACGAACTCATTTACTTTAGGTGAAAGACGACGGAAGATGATCTGGGATAGCACTTTGTAGGCGGCATTCAAAACGGTGATCGCTCGAAAGTTCTCACACATTAACTTGTCGCCTTTCTTGTGGATGGGACAGATTATCCCTTCCTTCCACTCCTCCGGTAGCTGTTCGGTTTCCCAGATCTTGACTACTAACTGGTGCAGACAGGTGGCCAACTTTTCCGGGCCCATCTTGATGAGTTCTGCTGCGATACCGTCCTTACCAGCCGCTTTGTTGTTTTTGAGCTGGTGGATGGCATCCTTAACTTCCCTCAGCGTGGGGGTTGGTTCGTTCCCGTCCTCTGCTGCACCAACATAGTCATTTCCTCCGCTGCCAACTCCGAATCGTGCTTGAGTCCAATCTATAGTACTTAACTAAGGACTCAACCCTCGAACGAAAATGAAGACAACTGACCATTCTCATCAAAATCATTCAAATCCAACAAACAATTTCAAGTGGATAAGGCTTCGAATCGACAGTAGACCCGTCTCTTTCGGGAGAAAAAGCGTCACCTGAAAGAAGCAAAGTGCAAACAAATGAAACTGCTGTGCCGTTCCCAAGAAACACGAAAGTTCTACTAGAAGCCCAACGCATCCTGCAACGGCTTCGTGCCGCGAGCCGAAACATTCAGGGATAAGGACGGAGGCCTCTTGACGGACGGAAGTGAAGTGATCGAAAGGTGGAAGCAGAACTTCGATCAGCACCTGAATAGCGTGGCGAACGTAGACACGGGAGACCACGGCAACAGAGGAAACGACGACGCCAGTGCAGCGGAGGACGGAAATGAACCAACACCCACGCTGAGGGAAATTAAGAATGCCCCATTCATCAGCTCAAAAGCAGCAAAGCAGCTGATAAGGATGGTATCGCAGCTGAACTCATCAAGAAGGGCCCGGAGAAGTTGGCCACCAGTGCACCGGTTGATAGTCAGGATCTGGGAAACCGAACAGCTACCGGAGGAGTGGAAGGAAGGGGTAATTTGCCCCATTCACAAGAAAGGCGATCATTTGGAATGTGAGAACTTCAGAGCGATCACTATTTTGAATGTTGCCTACAAAGTGCTATCCCATTGCCGGGGCCCGTGGCGTAGTTGGTCACACGTTCGCTTCATATGCGGATGGTCATGGGTTTGATTCCCAGCCCCAGCACTTGCAATTTTCGTCGGTTGCTCTTCCCCCGAGAGCGGCTGGCACTGACCCTCTTCTGAGCCCCGTGGCTCAAACGGACCCGGATACCTGGACATCAGCGAACTGCTACTCATAATGGACTCTGAATCGGACTGGAAAGGAACAACGGCCATATATCATCTTTGTGCTCATCATTCTACCATGTATTGAGTAGAAAAGTGAAAGCAGCAGAAAGGCAACCAGTTCGATAAAGAAGAATAGAATATACATTTAGACGCTGTACACAATGTAAGTGCAGTCGTCAATTGAAATCGCTCACGTAGTGCTCTAGTGGACAATAGAGCTGTAAATTAGGTTAAGTGATTAAGAATAAAAAAAAGTGCTATCCCAGCTCATCTTCCGCCGTCTGTCACCTAAAACGAATGAGTTCGTTGGAAGTTATCAAGCCGGCATCATCGACAGCCGGACCAAATCTTCGCCGTATGGCAAATCCTCCAGAAATACCGTGAATACCGGTTCCCACAGCATCACCTATTCATCGACTTCTAAGCGGTATACGACAGTATCGACTGCACAGAGCTATGGAGAATCATGGACGAAAACGGCTTTCCTGGGAATCTGACTAGACAGATTAAAGCAACGATGGACGGTGTGCAAAACTGCGTAAACTAACCAGTTCATTCGAATCTCGCCGAGGACTGCGAGAAGATGATGGCCTCTCATGCCTACTCTTCAACAGCGCTCTGAAAGGTGTGATGCGACCAGTCGGGCTAACAACCGGGGAACTATTTCCACAAAATCCGGTAAATGGTCGGACTGTTGATGAATGCGTTCAAAACAAAGTACACGCTGGCACGCGGATCTGTCTGGGTAGTAATATGACGATAGACGGAGATACTTTTGAGGTGGTGGAGGAATTCGTCTACTTCGGATCCTTACTGACGGCTGACAACAATAATGCTAGCCGTAAATTATGAAGGCGCATCATCAGTGGAATGGGCTCCAGAAAAAGTTGCGGTCTTTCACTCAAGCACCAAGTACACCCTGTACAAGACGTTGATAAGACCGGTGGTCCTATACGGACACGAGACATGGACCATGCTCGAGGAGGACCTGCAAGCACTCGGAGTTTTCGAGCGACGAGTGCTAAGGACGATCTTCGGTGGTGTGCAGGAGAACGGTGTGTGGCGGAGAAGGATGAACCACGAGCTCGCTGCACTTTACGGCGAACCCAGCATCCAGAAGGTGGCCAAAGCCGGAAGAATACGGTGGACTGGGCATGTTGCAAGATTGCTGGATAACAACCCAGCAAAGTTGGTGTTTGCTACTGATCCGGTTGGCACAAGAAGGCGTGGAGCGCAGAGAGCACGATGGGCGGACCAGGTGGAGCGTGACGTGGCGAGCATTGGTCGCGACCGAGGATGGAGAGCACAAACCGAGTATCGTGACGTACTATTGTTGATTATGTCTTGTCTTAAATATGATGTTGAACAATTTAATGTATGTAAGGCTTCGAATCGCCAATCGGAAGATAGGTTTGACTCCCGCTGTTTTTTGGAAAGTTTTCACATCTCACTGGGTATAGTAGCATGCCAAACAACACAATACACAAATGCATGTTTTGGCAGAACAAAAAAAAAACTTTAATTAATAACTGTGAAAATTCTCAAATAACACTAACGTTGAAGAGAGACATGCAAAGATGCAGTAGGAACTTGAACCACCAAGAAGAAGAAGAAAGATTAACCACAAATCAGTAATCTTAGATGTATACGTACAACGCAATGCAATTTTAGCTAAGCTAAGCTCAAGTACATATTCATGTTTTCAAAGTACCTCCTCCCTATTCTCTATTTCAGCTTCATTGCATAGCATTTATTCATAAAAGAGTAATCACCAGCCGAACACCAAGCTGCAACAAACTTTAATGATTTATGAGAAGTTCGTGTTTTATCGGAATTTACCCTGAGGCAGTTTTTCTCCAAACTTGGAGATTTGAGTCCATTCTGGGCCTAGCACATATGCCTAGGCCTTCACTGCTGTGAACCTATTTATGGGTTTACACGGAATCCCAGCGACAAGTTGTTGCAGTAGGAGATAAATTGAACTTTCGGTAGAGGGCACACGTGATGCAGCAGCAACCATTTCGGGGGGGTCGCAAGTGTCAAGCCTTTGGAAAATCCGATCGCCCTCCGCCCTCCGCTCGCTCGCTCACGCGCTCCATAGATAAAACATTGTATAAATAACGCCTAAATCCTGCGTTGAATTATTACACTCCGGGGAAACGACGACTTGTGCAGTGGGATTTTAGCTCTTGAAAACATTGCACAAATTGATACATATCCTGGCGCAGCGTGTGGTTCATCCCGCAAATCCCCCATATCTGCACTGGCATCAACCAACCAACCAACGCAACGGACCGACGACCGGGCGCAAAGTTTACTCCGAGCTTGACCCATTTCCTCTACTGTTACGGAGTTACGACGACGAGGAAGGCCGACCTTTCCCAAACCTCCCCGCAATATAATTTATCGTTTGCTTTAAATAATTACTTTACACCCGCAACAAGCTGGATGGAAGCACACGTCGTTTGATCTAGCCCGGACAGAAGAGTTGCTTGCTGGCTGGTGCACATACCTACCTACCTACCTACTGTATGACAATAATGCTCGTCCTCCGCATCCATGTATTTATATGTCGTTGTTGTTATCGTTCGATTTCACAAACCAAATAATCCCCCATTCACAGAAGCTGCATTAAATAAATTTGCCCTCCAACCCTATCTGGGGGGAACTGGAGGGCGAGACGACCACTTTAGAGAAAAAAAACAGCTAATTAATCCACCTAGCTGTAATAGGGGCTTTTTTAGTGTTTTAATGAAATATTACAGCAAAATTGAAGTGCCAAATCCTTCAATAGGGAATCGCGCCACTTGGGCGGTGGCTTCTATTTTCGTCTGTTTTTTCGCTATAACTCAGTCAAATTTGAACCAATTGACACAATTTTTGGAATGCGGTGAGATAGGTATAGTATCTACCTGTGTACAACATTTCAAGTCAATTGGTTCAAAATTGATTGAGTTATAGTGGAAAACAGACGAATATAGAAGCCACCGCCCAAGTGGCGCGATACCCTATGTATATTGCGTTTAGAACATCGAAACATAAAGCGTCTAACCCCCAGCTCCCCAGCAATGCCACATCCGACGTTCTTCTACCGGCCTCGGTGGAAAGGAGATGCTGCTTATAGACACAAAAATAACTGATCGACTTTTGGCTTTAAACAACGGATACTGTGGAACACGGGGCCAGCGTTCCATGGGAGGCCAGCAGCGGATCCCCCATTTGTTCTTAAGAAAAAGGAAACTGTGCTTTGTCTTGTTCGGTATAGGTACCTATCCGTTCGACGAAGAAAACTGTCGGTGGTTCGGTGTTCTTCGATACTGGTATGTTTGCTCAAGGCAGAAACACGTTCCTGGCATGTATCTTGGTTGGTTTTGCTTCCCCATGTTAGGAGAGTATCTTGTTGTTTTTCTTAGTTGGCCAGCAGAACAGGAACAAGATACGAAAATTCTCCTAGGATAAGCGCGAATCATCCGCTGTTGGTTGTGTAGAACCCATAAGAAACAATCGGTGCAGCAGGATCGGCCAAGTTAGGACCGTGAAGTGTGGTGAATTGGCTTCTATTGCGGCGTTGAGATAATTCCATATTCTGAATCTGCCCGCCAAACTGGGATAAAATCTAAGTTCTAGTGAATTTTAAAATTTTTAAAAATTAATTTGAAGTTTGTATAGAGAGGTCTTCAGTTAGCCTGGTTGAGGCTATGGATCGCCAATCCGGAGACGGCGGGTTCAATTCCGGTTCCAGTCAGGAAATTTTTCTCGACTCCCTGGGCATAGTGTATCATTGGCCTTGCCTCACAATATACAAATTCATGCAATGGCAGGCAAAGAAAGCCCTTCAATCAATAACTGTGGAAATGCTTAAAGAACACTAATTTGAAGAGAGTCAGGTCAAGTTCCAGTCATATAGAAGATGAAGAAGATCAATGTCATCCGAGAAGTTACGGCCGTCTACCAGCACATGGGTACATGGTCATTTAGGTTGCAAACTTCGCCGTCTGGGTGTATTCATGCAGATATTCTTGCGTGCAAATTAGGTGCTACCCCCAAATCTCAATGTAATCAATCGGGACTGCCTAAATAGAGTTTTCACCTAACTGGATTTCAAGGTTGCAAAGAAGTTTGAGATGAGCAAATGGCTAGCAAGTGCAATGGGGATGGAGGTAAAGGCTTTAAGATGTAAAGGGATTTCAAAGGAGTTTTAACCCTAAAAGGGATACCTGGGGTCCATTGGACCCCAGGCGCCTTTCGGAGGTCGTCTTTGATGGAATACACTCAGCGAAGTGACGAAAGGCCATGAAGGTATCCCTTTTAGGGTTAAGGAGAGGGTGAAGAGAGTCAGCGGCGTTTAAAGCCGTTCAGTGCGATCATCCACACGCATGCGGCGATCAACTTACTTCTGCAACTTATCGATGGAGAATTTTACGGCGAAGGAGGTCATCTAGACCGTGTGCCCTTTGGCGCTCTTCTCGGACAGGTGCCGAGGTCGAGTCTGCGATTCCGGGTGAAGACTGGCGACCAAGCTAAGTTTTTTTTTGTGGTATACTCGGTCTTGTCAGACAATGATTTTATTGCCCTTTTCCGGCTATACCAGTCGGCTAGTATGTCTGAAATAGACGTAAAAGCGCTTTTACCAACTAATCTACAGAACAAGTTACAACTATGCAGAATAGAAAGTCAAACTGGATTCGAAGCACTACCCTAAACCAGGTCCGTCTTTCACAACTTTATCTCTCTTTCGGCTCTTAGATGCCAATCTCCCGCACTTTCGCGGCCTACGAACAACAAGTGCTCTCTGAATGCTCCATCGGGGAAACTACCCAACCGAATGACGTCGGATTGGTTCTCCCTCCAGGATGCCGGATATTCTAACCTGACGATGTCAAGATCTACATGGTAATCCGGAATCTCGATGACTGTATACATCTGCAGAGATTGATCGATAGCTTCGAAGAATGGTGCAGCGACAATTTTCTGACTCTGAGTGTGAACAAATGCAATGTGATAACCTTCTACCACAAGAAAACCCCTATCCTCAACGAGTATATGATGAATAATCAACGCCTAGCTTGCGTCAATAATGTCCGTGATCTAGGAATAACTCTCGACGAAGGTCTGACGTACAAGCAACATTACTCTGACGTGATTGCGAAAGCCAATAGACAACTCGGTTTCATATTTAAGGGTGTCAGGCCATTCAGCCGAAGGTCATTAGGCCAAAGGCCATTCGGCCGAAGGTCATTAGGCCGAATGGTCATTAGGCCGAATGGTCACTAGGCCGAATGGTCATCAGGCCGAATGGTCATTGGGTCTTCTTCTTGCCGTTACGTCCCCACTGAGACAAAGCCTGCTTCTCAGCTTATTAACTGAGAGCTTCCTCTGCAAATGACCATTTTGCATGTGTGTATCGTGTGACAGGCACGAAGATACTTTATTGATGCTGAATCTACTGATATTTTACCCATGAATTTTTCCTTCTTTTAAATATAGGCTGTTCTTTCTAGTATCATTGCTGAAATAGTTTTTGGCGCTGAAACTGCTGATATTCAATTCATAAATTTTTCCTTCTTTAAAACATAGGCTATTCTTTCTAGTTCCATTGTTAAACTAGTTTTTGTCAAAAATTGTTGGAAAAGGTAAAAACAACGGCTAACTTTCAATTCGTCCTGATGACCATTCGGCCTAATGACCATTCGGCCTAATGACCATTCGGCCTAATGACCATTCGGCCTAATGACCATTCGGCCTAATGACCTTCGGCCTAATGACCCAGCATCATATTTAAGATAGCAGAAGAGTTTCAAGACCCGCTCTGCCTTAAGGCCTTGTACTGCACTCTCGTCCGATCGATCTTAGAGTTTGGATCAGTTATTTGGTGCCCATACCATCTGACCTGGATTGCAAGGATGGAGGCCATCCAGAAGAAGTTTGTACGCTACGCTCTGCGATTCCTTCCTTGGAATGATCCCGCCAACCTCCCTCCGTACGGTGATCGTTGCCTGTTACTTGGTCTAGAAACACTCGAACAAAGGCGTACTATTGCACAGACTATGTCCCGAGCAGAAGGGAATAGCAACAGCATAATAAAATGTGTTATTTTGGAAAAATAACTGGAAAGCGGAGTTATTTTCATGTTATTTACATAACATATCCTGTTATAAACTTGTCTGTCATAAGCGGCAAAATAACAAATATTATAACAAAAAAATGTTCCTGGAAGACCTGTTTAATAACATGTTTTGTTAGTTTCAATAACAACTTAATAACAACGAATTTTGAAAATATTTCAATAACAAATTTTGATATGAATACGTTATTGATAACAATCTGAAAACAAAATTTGCTTTTTTTTCTGTTGCGGATAGGAACTCCTCCAAAGTCCCATATGCATTCAATGGGATACGCAACAATAGGATCTATTGTTAAATATTTCATTCACAATTGGGACGCTATTGTTGTCGCAAGCGATTTCTTATCGAAAACAGATAGAAACAATAGTTCTCGTTTATTTTCCAAACAACTTACGATGAAAAACTACCGTCGTTTTGATACCCTTTATTAGGTGGTTCTTTGTTTATAAGATTAATTTACATTATTACCCCATTGATTGACACATTTATCCTGGTTAATCTATGTGGGCTCGATGCAGTGAAATCAATAAAAATAAAATGTCTAAAAATAATCAATGGAGTTCTGACTTATATTTTTACATTTTTGTCGAAAATGTGTTGTTCGTCGTTGAATTCCACCAGTTGATCCAAAATGTTTCATAAAATGGCTAACACTCTATTACACTCTCTATTTCCGTATTCATACCTAACTGAAACTGGGACAAAAAAAAACAGGTTTACTTTTCAAAGTGCTTATAAAACAAAAGGCTGATAAGTTGGCACTGTAACGTAATGTCACACTCTTAGAAAAAATCATGTAAATTTAAGTTCACTTGGATGCACATAAAAGGAGCGGCACGTTTGACACAAATTTACGTCTTCTATCACAAATAAAGTCGAGTTAGCAATCGCTAGCGCCGAAGCTAAAGATTAGACATACGTAAGTAAAATAATGAACTGGAATCGAACTCTGGTCCGCTGATTGACAGGCACGTACTATACCTTTCGGCTGTATCACTGAGTTGTGAGACAAACGATAAATGTGAAACTGTTTCTACCTATCTGGTCAGATAGGTTTGTTGACATCTTGTGCAACCAACTCGAACTTACATGATGGATGTAAAATTGAGTCAAATTTGCGTTACGTTGATGGTTTACGTCACGTGTAAATTCCTATTTTTTAAGAGTGAGTAAGAAGAGGAACTGATGACAAAATAATATTTTCTCTTACAGTTCCTCGCGGAATGCTGTGAACAACGAAAATCTCGAATGGTGTAGTTTTGATTGCGAAGCTAGTTATGTTGTAATATTAATGATCAAATATTTGTACTAGTCACAATGACACAATAATAACTGAACTTGTGTTACAACAAAACATGTTATTGAAATGTAATTTAAAGAAAATATACCAAGAGCACGATCATAACAATATAAGATTGCCCAACAGAACACGTTATGGAACGGTGATGACTTAATAAGTTAATAATAACAAACCGAGATATAAAAACAGGTTTTGTGATTCCGTTGTTATTATTTTGATATTTTCCTCTGCTCGGGGTTCGTTGCAAAAATATTGACTGGCGAAATCGACAGCCCTGAAATTCTTGGCCAATTTGGCTTCTACGCTCCAGAACGTGTTCTGCGTGCCAAAAACTTCCCACACCTTGAGGCTCGGTCGGTCGATTACGGAATACACGATCCCATTCGATTAATGTCTGCTGTATTCAACGGTTTTTATGAGCAATTTGAGTTCCACAACAACACCACCACCTCTTTTCGCGGAAGAGTTCAACGACAATTGCTCAATAGGCAGCCGACGCATTAAGCTTGATGAGTTGTCTTCAACTGCAATACTGGTGAGTATGTTTCCAAACAACATAGCCGTATTTGTTTGAGCTACCTGGTCGCTTTTTTTTTCATGCTACGCTACTACGAACATCGGATGAACTGCAACGATCCTCGAGCTAACGGCGACATCTGGTTTCCGCGGTTGCTGCATATTTCTGTTTAGTCTTTAATTTGTGCTAGTAATAAGTTTTACATATCGTACCTTTCGTGTTTGTGTTCGTGTTTGGGGTCTCCAGTTAGCCTAGTGGTTAAGGCTATGGATCGCCAATCCGGAGACGGCGGGATCGATTCCCGTTCCGGTCGGGAAAATTTTCTCAACTCCCTGGGCATAGTGTATCATTGTGCTTGCCTCACAAGGTACAAAATTCATGCAATGGCAGGCATAGAAAGCCCTCCAACTAATAACTGTGGAAGTGCTCAAAGAACACTAAGTTGGAGAGAGGCAGGCCAAGTTCTAGTGAGAACGTACAGCCATACAGAAGAAGAAGAAGAACCTTTCGTGTTTAGTTAGGCTTAATCAACATCTTTGATATATAGATTAAGAAAAGATATGGGGTTTTTACGCCTTCTTGAATCCGGCAAAATGTGGCTGACTCAAGGAGGCTTTTCCCCATCATAATCCATTTCATTAAGACCTTAAGGTCAGATGGAATTATTAAACAAATAAAGTGTGCGCGTATTGTTTTTATAATGTTGATATTGAAGCTCGACTGACACATACTTCGTCACCAACCATATGATCGGTGCAAACAATAGAAATACACTAGAACGCCAATGGCGCTGTACTCAGTTTTCCTATTTAACTATTTCAATAACTTTAGTTGCAATAATTGATTATTTTTAAGTGACCATCTTGTAGAGGACCTTTTGTTTTGGAAAATAAAATTTATTTGACACTTATAGTACCGCTACTGACGCTGTAAGAGCGAGGCAAACTAGATGTTAGTCACACGAACAGTCGCGACATTGGATTTCTGTGGCTGGTTATTCTAATGTGCAAACTCAGTATGCGTTGAGCGCTCAACGCGGACGAACGCATGGCCGTCCCACTGCGTTAGAGAGAACGCAACTCATGTATGAAAATGATTTTATTGTCCTTTTCCGGCTATACCAGTCGGCTTAGTTGGTTAAAGCGCCGGACTAGCGATAACGGAGTCGTGGGTTCGAATCCCACCAAAACAAGTGGTAATTTTTTCACCAATTTATCTCTCAATTTGACAATTAAACGTACTTTGTCTAAAAATACTTCGAGTTTTTACGTTTACGTCGGTCTTGTCACCATCAGCGATCTACATATATGTCTTCCATACTACGCATTGTTCCGCTTTTGCTATCAGTTAGCCAACGAGTCTGTTCTAGAAACTGCTTTCGCATTTCGTGCGCTTCTTCGATCATAACACTCGACGTCTTTCTCTAGGGCATGGTTTCCCAAACTGTGGGTCGCGAACCCCCAGGGGGGTCGCCGGCCTTCATCAAGGGGTTCGCGAGGGACAGTCGAATATTTTACTGTAACAACAAATGAGGGGATTTTCATGTATGGAGGTTGCAACACTTGCCAGGAGGCGCATTTTACTACTCCTTTGACCGCCTACGTTTGGCATAAGCCTCGCTTCTGCATTGACCGCCTTCGCCGGTGTATTCCACGTACGCGTTAAAGTTCAGACAGCCACCGATCATCTCCCCTAAGTGCTTCAAAGCATGTTGCGATGCAATTACTTGCTCTCTGTTATCGAGATCTTCATCCTTTGGACTGCTTTGTAATTATTGACAACGAGCACTTCCGTTCCTTTTTTTTTATAGAATGAGGAAATCTGTTGGTTGGCAACGCCTTGTAAGAAAAACCTCATTCTGCCACTACCTTATCTTGCCTCCGCGGTACGCCCGTTAGGAATGATTTCGTAGAGGGGGGGGGGGAGGGGACCGTACTTACGCACTCTCACTTTCAAACGTCAGCTATCACATATAGTTGTCCTCTAGGGGACCAACTAGACTAACTGTTGGTCGGCCCGCGATTTCCTCTGGAGGTGAAGCACTATTGTGGATACCGTAGCCGACACGGCGTTCCACTCGTCCACCCCCGTACACATCCTGTCTACTATGTTATCGAGAGTAGTATCCCTACCGCATACCTCCCACATGCCTGATCTCTGCTCCGCGAAGCGAGGGCATTCGAAGAGCACATGTTCCGCAGTCTCCGCCCTATTAGCACACTCCGGACATGAGGGCGAATCTGCATGCCCGATCCTGTGCAAGTACCACCTAAAGCACCCATGACCCGACAGGAATTGTGTCAGGTGGAAGTTCACTTCACCATGGGGCCTACACGTCCACAGGGACACGCTCGGTATGAGCCTGTGTGTCCACCTACCCTTGATCGAAGAGTCCCAGACTCTCTGCCATTTCACCATGGACGAAGCTCTGGCGTTTCGTTGCGTACCTCTTGTACCTCTTTCTTCGTAGCACTCAACATCCTCGGCCAGCGCTAATGCTATCGACATCATGCCCGCTAGCACGCATACCGCGTCTTTCGAGACGGTCCGGTATGCACTAGCCACCCTAAGGCACATTAGCCTGTGTGTGTTATCTAGTCTGTCTACATTTCTCTTCACTTTGAGCGCTTTCGACCATGCGGCGAAACCACCGTAGTATGGACACCGCTACTGACGAGAGCAGCTTTCGCTTACTCGAGACAACTGCGACTGCCGAACTGTTTAGCATCATCCTAGATAATGCCCACGGTGCTTCATTTACCGTTATTATCAAAAAAAAATATACCATCAAAACTTGAAACGCCATTCTCTTTCTTTATCATTTCTACACCTCTGGACAAATTTTGAAAATAATCGTTAGACGAATTTTTGAGTTACGCCCTTTTAAAGGACCTAACCCCTAAAAATGAGGGTTTCTATAAAAAAACATCATATTTCATAACAGAAGCATGCTTATGCCAACAAAATTTGAAACGCCATTCTCTTTCTTTATCATTCCTACACCTCTGGATAAATTTTTAAAATAATCGTTGGACGAAATTTTGAGTTACGCCCTTTTAAAGGGCCTTACCCCCCAAAAAAAAATAGGGGTTTCTATAGAATATCATCATATTTCATAACAGAAGTATGCTTCAAAGTCCAAAATAATGAACAGTATCATTAATAATGCTACAATTTGATACTATGCACTAATATTGAATGCATTGTGTATAAAAATTAGCCATAATGCCAGTATAAGGGAAGTATTCTTTAACCTGTAGGATACGGACGTTGTTGGCTTCATTTACTATTATAGCCAGAACAATATACAATGAAAAACATAAACGACAGTTCATTTACTTTTTCATTCATATAGTTAATGCACACCCATAAACTGAATTTCAAAAATAATGTTGGTCAAATTCTCCAGATACGCCCATTTGAAGGTCATAAGTACTTATAGTAGAATTATTGTAAAACTTAGTTTCATTTAATCACGTTTATTCTTCGGTAACGTAGTTTAGCAGTTAAATATAGAACTATCATTACAATTGATCATCTCAATCCTTAGTTTGTCTTTAAAAAAGCAATACAAAAAACTAACGTCTTACGCTATGAATAACAATTGATACAAACATGATTGCTTCCTACATGTTTGAAAATACTTCCCTTATATTAGCGTAATGGCCAATTTGTATACAAACATCAATAGCCAATATTAGCGCATAGTATCAAATTGTAGCATTATTAATAATACGTTTTATTATTTGGGACTTCAAGGCATACTCATACAGAAAAACTTGTAGTTAGAAGACACAGAATGTTGCTAATTGACAAATTGAGGGACGAATTTTTTGAAAAAAATCGCGTTCTGGTGGGATTCGAACCCACGACCCCGTATTCGCTAGACCGGTGCTTTAACCAACTAAGCCACAGAACAGGTGATAATTCTGCGGAATAGAAAGCCAAACTGAGCCCGAGCCCTCACCATAAACATTCACTTTTTCAAGAACCATCTATCTCTCTTTCGGCTTAGATGTCAATCCACAACACAACCTCGTTTGTGCCCAACAACTACATTTCTACATTTCTGTATGTTTATGACATACCAGCTAACCTGGTAAATGCCAGTAAAGGGCAACATATATCAGTGTACCCTACCTTGCGTCATCGGCGCAGTTGGTCGTGGAGCGTGCGACCGTGCCGAGCTCTCGACGCATACTGAATTAGACACCAGCAAACAGACTGCTTGGTGGCTAGGTATGCGGAGTGCGAGAGTAAGTCTCGGCTTCAAATAAAAATAATACGCTCTCACTTGTAGTTGTTGGGCACAAACGAGGCTGTGTTGTGGATTGACATCTAAGCCGAAAGAGAGATAGATGGTTCTTGAAAAAGTGAATGTTCATGGTGAGGGCTCGGGCTCAGTTTGGCTTTCTATTCCGCAGAATTATCACCTGTTCTGTGGCTTAGTTGGTTAAAGCACCGGTCTAGCGAATACGGGGTCGTGGGTTCGAATCCCACCAGAACGCGATTTTTTCAAAAAATTCATCCCTCAATTTGTCAATTAGCAACATTCTGTGTCTTCTAACTACAAGTTTTTCTGTATGTTTATGACATACCAGCTAACCTGGTAAATGCCAGTAAAGGGCAACATATATCAGTGTATCAAGGCATACTTTTGTTATGAAATATGATGATTTTCTGTAGAAACCCTGATTTTTTAGGAGTTTGGCCCTTTAAAAGGGCGTAACTGAGAATTTCGTCTAACGATTATTTTAAAAATTTGTTCAGAAGTGTAGGAAAGAAAAAGAAGGAGCATGGCGTTTCAGGTTTTGATGGCAGAAGCATGCTTCTGTTATGAAATATGATGGTATTCTATAAAAACCCCTATTTTTAGGGATAAGGCCCTTTAAAAGGGCGTAACTCAAAATTTTGTCTAACGATTATTTTAAAAATTTATCCAGAGGTGTAGGAATGATAAAGAAAGAGAATGGCGTTTCAAATTTTGTTGGCAGAAGCATGCTTCTGTTATGAAATGTGATGTTTTTCTATGGAAACCCTCATTTTTTAGGGGTTAGGCCCTTTAAAAGGGCGTAACTCAAAAATTCGTCTAACGATTTTTTTAAAAATTTGTCCAGAGGTGTAGGAATGATGAAGAAAGAGAATGGCGTTTCAGGTTTTGATGGTATATTTTTTTTTGATAATAACGGTAAATGAAGCACCGTGTATGCCGTAACCGCCACGCTCGCTCTCTTACAAGCATACTCGACATGACTACTGAAGTTCAACTTGTCGTCGACCATGATTCAAGGAAGCTTCAGTGAGCTCGATCGAGCATCCACCCGTGGTAACCACTGCCTGTTGTGCAGACTTGCGGTTGTTTACCACCACCACCTTCCCCAAGTAACACAACTAGTATTATAATAGTTTAAAATTCACGATTCGTACTTTGTCGGCTGTTCATCTCCTGCATTATTGACTTAATATCGAACACTTATATAAGCAAAACAGCGCAAAAAATGGCGGCTTATAAAACATCTTACAGGTTATATAAGATGTATCTAAATACACTTATATTACTCCAAATATATGATCAAAGCAACTTTTTAATATTGATGAGTTTAAACCGAGTAACTTGTTGATTATATAACTTGCATATAACACATATAACGCAATCTCAATTATAGGTTGAAAATGAGTCATTTCCAAGTGATATAGATATGTAGAAAGTTTTTATAGTGCGCATTATTGATATCTTCGTAATAAAGCTATTTGAAAGTAATATAACTTGCAGAATACATATATATTACCAGTCCCGCAAGAGACCCGACTGTATTCAAAGCGTGACAACTTCCAGAAAAAAACACGAAAAAAGAACAATAAAGAAATATTTTTTTTCTGGACAAATGCAATTAGCTTTTTCAACATGAAAACTGCCTTTCAAGAAATGAAGCCGATGTTTGTTGAATATTTTAATAACAAAGTATCAAATGAGACATATTCATTGATGTTATCACTGTTTCACTTGCGCTTCAAGATTTATGGTGAAACTTATAATTCCAGTCATTCATAATTTACGCGCCGTTAATTTGAGCTAAAAAATGTAGCATAATCCTACCATTTGATACTGTTTCGTAGATTTTTTCATTATTCGCACGGAAGAAGTAATATGGCGGATTGTCCATGCAGATTACAGTGCTGATCAAAATATTTTAAATGCAATTACAAATTTTATTCATGCGACCCTTAACTCGTCATAGACTGATTATGACTCATAATAGAATATTATTAGACTTAAAAGCAGTTTCTTGAACAATAATCAGCAAATCAAAAAATATAATAATATAATTTTGGTCCTTATTTTTTTATGATCTTATATTTTCATTCGGCACTGTAAATTGAATCATTTTTCTTTTCGAATAAACAGAAACAGAAAATACAAATCATTTGTTTTGATGTAGAACAAGTAGGTATACATTTCATCAAAATTACATCTTGCGAGCAACTATACAACTAAAGCTTTTCATTACATTTATAATACATTTTATTAACAACTTTTCAACAAACTTACTTATTTGTTTGTTTTGTGATACGCCAAAATAACTATATTATAGCTGTTTGGTTTATCTGTCAAAGTGTCAAAATTAAATAGTAATGTCGAACCATTCTGCTAATGGAGGCTGCTAGTTTCTTGAGTTATCGGTGAAATTTAATGGGCATAGTGACGGTTCAATCACGATGATACCCGGTTAGCTCATGTCGGGAACAACCCGACATTGGATGGTTCCTGAGTGTGGAGAATTGTACAATGGCTAGGAAATGCAGCAAATCAAACCGGAATAGAATAGAATCTTGACGATTGTTGGTGGATTTGGCGATTGTGTTCCGGCTGCAGGTATGCATTTTATAAACCATTACGCCAAGCGCTCTGGCCGGATACTTCTCATATGTGAATGTTTGTAGACCCTGTTTGGACAACGAAGGTAATCGCGGTCCCTGTTTTCAGACGAACTTGGAGAGCGGGATGTTCGGTTCCTTCTGAGAGCTCAGCGCTGTATCGTGTTGGTGATCTCATTGAAACCCGGTCCAGCTTGAAATCTTTTTTATTTATTATCTAGTTGAATAAGTTGGTTAATTCATGTTTTACTGATGAATTTGTTTGCCGTAGACGGGTTTATCCCACGGTTTATCCCCACAATGCCTTTGCGGATGAAATAATAACTAAGTAGTCGTAGGATGACCGCAGTATGGCTCATCAACAAACTGTGAATTAAAACGTAAACATTGATTCCTGTCAAGGTTAGACGGTGATAGAAGTTGAATATAAGATTTTTCTACGTATTTTTTCACGTTATACAGCAAAGATATTCTTTTGCTTTTAGTCAGCAGCCAACAGAAAATAAACTTGAAAATAACACTTGATGTTTTCTGATGCTCTTATAATACGTTTATCACAGACAAACAGACGTAACACTTCGAATATTTTTCGATTCAAATCATAGTCACGGAAACATATTCGCCCAATGCTAAAAGGACTAAGTTTGGCCGATCACCAACTAGGTGGCGGTAGTGAGCAAACGTCAAACTCGAACAAAAACGATGCGAGCGCCACGGGTGGGCAGTTGGCCAACTATCATATTTTGAAAAAGACCGATAAATCGGTGTACGATGGGAATTATCAGAGTGTTACGTCTGTTTGTCTGTGCGTTTATAAAGCATCTTTTGAAGTTTTTTTCTTCTAAAGATGTTGTCTGTGTTACTTGGGTCGTCTTGTGGTGTGCGAGTGTCAGTTGCCTCGTCCTCATCCAGCCTTCCACTATGTCTATCGCATGCGCTGCCGTCAATTCCACCTCTTCAACCGACTCACCGTATACCACCAGGGTAATGTCGTCAGCAAAGCCAACCAACTTTACTCCCGGTGGTAGTGCTAGCCCCGCGGTGACATTGTACTGTTTTTGGCCTTCCTCAGTGTCGTAAATCAGCAACCTGTTCTGGAAGTAGCTTCCCAGAATACGCCTGCCGCGTAACTTTTTCTGCAGCGCAACTTCGGCCATTCCAGTCACTGGCCAAATGGCATCCACTGTCGATCTGCCCTTTCGAAAGCCAAACTGGCTGCCTGATAGCTCCGCGTTGTCCGTCCTCTCGGTGTAGATCAATAACCTTGATAGAATGATCTGCTATAGGAGTTTCCCGGCTGTGTCTAATAGGCAAATTGGTCTACATAAGTATATGCCGACGGGTCGCCTGGTGGCTTCCCGTGCTTGGGCAATAGAACCATTTTTTGCCTTCTCCACCTATCCGGAAATTCGCCTCTATCCAGGCATCTCTGCATAGCCAATCTGACCATGTCAGCCCATGGTCTTACCTCGTGGTGCGGGAACAACGTTTCCACAATTCTCTGCAGCATCACGGGAGAATGTTCCGGTGGTGCAGATGTACCTCTCGTTTTGCACATGACTACCCGGTAGGCATCTCCCCAGTAGGGGATTGTGTTGGCCGTCTGACAGAGATCATTGAAGCACGCCCGCTTACGCGCCTTGATCTCTTTGTTCAGTGCCAATTTTGCCGCCCTGTAAGCCACCTCTCGCTCCGCTCTCAACTCATTGGTCCGGGCTCTTTGCATCTTTCTCCTTGCCCTATGGAAAGATGCGCGGAGCTCCGCGATTTCTTTACACCACCAGTATACTGGTCTTCGTCCATTCCTGGGTATAGATCGTCTCGGCATTGCTGCGTCACACGCTCGTCTCAGGGTACCAACTAGACCGTCGCTAGACAGGTAGTCGGTGTTCTGCTCCATGAGCAGCCGCTCCACAAGTGCCGGCTTATCGAAACTCGAGGTTAGCCATCCTCGGTGAGTGTCGGTTATCCTCGACTGCTGCCGTCTACCGCCATATTCGATACTGTATCGAATCGCCAGGTGATCACTATGCGTGTACCCGTTGTCAACTCTACAGTCTGAGCTAGGGTTCAGACCTGGGCTCCAGAAGGTCACATCAATGATGAACTCTGCACCGTTCATGCTATATGCGTTTGTACTACCGACATTCGCAACTTCAACGTTTATTCCCGCCATATCCTCGAGTAGAGCCCAACCTCTATCGTTCGTAGAGCGACTGCCCCACTCGAACGCCCACGCATTAAAGTCCCCACCGATGACCAAGGGACTCAGTCCTACTAGTACGCTTGCCAGTGAGTCTAGCATGGACGAGAACTGGTCTATCGGCCACCTGGGTGGGGCATAGCAACTGCAGTAGTAGACCCCGTCGATCTTCGCAATTGCGAAGCCCTCACACATCGTGGACAGATCACCACTTTCTTAGCCTTATCCGCTACTCAGTTCCCGTTATTGGGAGGAATGCGATATGGGTCCGAAAGTATTGCGATGTCTGTACTCGACTCCGAGCCGAGGCGGATTGCCACAACAGCTGCTGCGCGGCTTCACAGTGATTCAGGTTCAACTTTGTGACCTGCGTCATTTTCGGTCATTCTGTCCTCTCATGCTTGGGCAAGCCCACCCGTCACGTGGCTTTTGTTCGCCGTGTAAATCAGACACTTTGGTGTCGATTTGCACTCCCTGGCGAAGTGGCCTTCTACTCCGCACCTTCTGCAGAGTTTACTCTTATCGGGGCCTTTGCATGCCCACGACTTGTGGCCTCGCTCGAAGCACCTGAAGCACACATCCGGCGGTTCACATATGCTAAGCGGTCACTCCGACCAGCCGACTTCTATCATGCCCTTTGAAGCCGCTTCTTTCGCCTCCCCAATTGGAAGCTTGATCATCGCGATCTGCGTGCCTGCTGGGTCCCGCCTGATGTGGATAGATGCGCTTTGCTCGTCCACATTACACTGCTGCTTAAGGACAGCAGAGAGCTCCTCCGCGGTGGCGATCTCATCCAGGTTCTTACACTGGAGAGTCTCCTCCGGCGTGAGAGCTCTCACCTGTACCTTCTCTCCTAGCACTTCCTGTGCTAGTGCCGTGTAAGAGGAGCCCCTGTCGATGGCATCCTTCTTGATCACTAGCATCATCTCTCCTATTCTAGTGCGCCGGATGCTTTTGACATCCGCGCCTAGCTCCGAGAGACGATTCTCGCCCCGCATAGCCCACAGCACATCTGTACAGCTATTTCCCTCTGTTTTGAGGACTAGTGCGTCGCCCATTGTGCGCTTACGAGCAGGCTTCGCTTTGGTTTTACTCAAAACCTTCTCTTTTCGCTTCTTCTTTCCAATCGTAATTCAAGGGTTCTCCTTCTCTTGGACCGGTTGATCTCCGCAACTTTTAACAACCTCGACTCGTGGTTTCGGTTCTTTGCCCCGAGCTCGTTTCGCGACCGGCTTGGGGTTGCTCGCATTACGCGGGCGTTTACCTCTCACCGGTCGCTCCTCGTCGACGGATCTCGCCAGCCCCACCTGGCTGCACCCTATTCGCGCTCTCTGTAGAGGGGCGGTCCGTTAGCGTGGACCTCTCTACTCTACCCGCGTCAGTCACTTTGCCTCGCTCGACCAAGAGATCATATTCCTTCTTGGCCTGGGCCACCGAATCGCAGAGCCTCAGCAGAGCTTTTTTAATGTCTTTGCTGATATTGTTCCGCCCGCTCGTGTAGCCGATCAGCTCGTCGAGCTGTTCAGCGACCACCAGCAGCTTCGGAAGCCCATCTCTGTTACGAGTCAGCGCACGCGTGAGTTCCGCTCTACTCATCTGCGTGACCCGACCCTCGGTGTACCGTACTCCGACACTTGAGGGGATTCCACCCTCGCCGCTTGCGTTAGTGATCTAAATAACCAGTCCGCTTCTCGTGAACGGGTTGATCCCCTCACCCTCCGTATTCTCGACCTCTTTGATAAAAAACGAATCCATCACTGCTATAAGGGTCTCCCTAAGAGCCGCTGTCCCTCATTGCCACTGAAGCAGTCGCCCAAGGATCCCGGTGGTTATCTATGCAAGCAGGGAGGCCACCCACGGGTTGGCACAGGCCCTTATGGGACCTGAGCTCAGAGCCAGGATCAGCGTTAATCAGGATACTTCAACTGAACCTACCTCCACCCAGTTAGTTTCCTAAGCTGGGTACAGATCGGGAACGTACTCTACGGCCTTGCCAATGTTTCATGGGACGGAAGGTAGCTCCGACATTAGACGTCGTCTCTGTGCAGCCCTCGATAATGACTTCTTCTGGAAGTTTCAGTTTTAGCATACCGTTGTACATAGCGTTCTTGAGCGTTGAGCCAAGTATGGACCCCTGCAGAACACCTGCCGTTACTCTAAACGATCTCTGTCCTGCGTTGTTCTCGTACACCTGGACCATATTCCGTAAGTAGTTCCTTAGAATCCTTCACAGATAGTCGAGGGCCCGCAGATTGTGCAGGGCTGCGGCGATAGTTTCCGAACTAGCGTTGTTGAACGCGTCTATTGTTACCACAGCACAGTACCGATCTCCTCTACGCATCTGCTTTGAATCGCATCCACCGTCGATTTTCCCTTGCGGAAGCCGGACTGCATCGTGCCCCCCCCCCTCATTTTCGACACATTCCGCCAATTTGTTAAGGATAATCCTCTCCGAGGGTACCCAGCAGGCATATCGGCCTGTACAATGCTGAATCTCCCAGCTGCTTTCCTGGTTTTTGCAGTAGCACTTAACCCGTAGGCTACGAGGCTTACAACAAAATTTCAAACCGCTGCCAAAGACGCAAACATCAATATTTTTCAATGAAATTTTGAGGTTTACTTCACTATTAGTTGTAGTTTCAATATGCTGGGAGCCACAAAAATTGGAGCCACGAGGACAGTTTTATTCCGGTGGACGTCTGGGTCAGGAGGGGTAAAAAGGCAGCCAATTAAACGCCCCATAATAAATTCAAAAGTTTTCATAAATAATTCGAAAATTGCCAATAAATAAATAGGGGTGGAAGCAATAATAAAGTATAAAAGTTCCATAAACAAATCAAAACACGCATAAATAAATCAAAACTTCCCATAAATAATTGATTTTCGAGCAATAAAAAATGCCAGAATTTCCACAAATAAATCAACAATTGCAATAAAAAACTACATTTTTTCCAACAAAAAATTTCGAACATACTACATCACAGAACTATTATGCTAAAAAGACTGAAACTATGTGTGCAATTTAACAGACAATCGCTTGCTGTCCGAACTCGCTAACGCTCGTCGGACTTTAAAAAGGGATAACATCTCTGTTCGCATTCTACCGGGCAAATTCTTGGATCTGTGGATTGCCTAGATCCGAATCGACTCAGTTACGGCGCGTCGGATTTCGGAAACTTCGGCAGCCTTCTGCCGCCTCAGTTCCTCAATCCTCTATGCGGCTTCGCCGCATGGCTCGGCCGAAACTTTTACTGTACACATTGTTTCGTACATATTGCTAAATTTTCAATTGCTTTTTTGATGTTTTTCAATTGGGAATTTTTGAATTATTTATGGAAAAATCAGATTTATTTATGGAAAATTTAAACTTTTCTGGTGGAAAAAATGTAGTTATTTATTGAAATTTTTGAATTATTTGTGGAAATTCTGACATTTTTTATTGCTCGAAAATCAATTATTTATGGGAAATTTTGATTTATTTATGCACTTTTTGATTTGTTTATGGACATTTTATAGTTTATTATTGCTCCCACCCTTACTTATTTATTGGCAATTTCTGATTTTGGTATGGAAAATGATGGATTTTTTATGAGTCGTTTATATTTTAGCCGGGGTAAAAATTGCATAACCTTCCATTTAGCAAGGCCCCATTAGTTGGAATTCAAATGAATTCATCTGAAAAGTTGTTAGTTCTATGTATTATTGTATATTACGTCAGGCCTGGGGGTTAAGAAGTATATAGGTGGTGTAGAACTTTTTCCAGGCCTCCAAAATATTTTCAATTTTGAGTCTGATTTCTATGCGCTTGTAAAATATTTTAAGGCACTCAAGAAGTAGATTTTTCTGTCCTAAGCTGGGTCTTGAGCATATTGAATTTAACTATGAGTGAAACTTGATGGTAGCATACTGTTTTCGTTAGAAAAATCATGTTTTTCACGAAAGTAAGACGATTTTACAAGAAATTGCCTACTTTTAGGCGTTTAATGTTTAACAAAAAGGCCTGTCCATAAACTACGTAGACTCTTAGGGGGGACGGGGGGTCTGGAAGGTACCGCATTTATCGCCTAAAAGTAGGCAATTTCATGTAAAATCGTCTTACTTTCGTGGAAAACATGATTTTTTTTATAAAAAACATTGTGTTACCATCAAGTTTTACTCATAGTTAAATTCAATACGCTTAAGACCCAGCTTAGGACAGAAAAATCTACTTCTTGCGTGCCTTAAAATCTTTTACAAGCGCATGGAAATCAGACTCAAAATTGAAAATATTTTGGAGGCCTGTAAAAAGTTCTACACCACCTATATACTTCTTAACCCCCAGGCCTGACGTAGGGGTATTAGGGGCATAATGGACACCCTAATCCAATGAGTACGTTAGGCCTGTATAACAGAGTAAAACTTAACATATTATCAGTTCACTCACAACTTTAACTTGTTTCCTACGTCTTTCAATCATTTACAGCAGGTAGAATGTCTTTATTGTGAAGAAATAACGAATTGTAAACCGTGTGTTTTTCAGGGCTGGCAGGAAAGATACGGGGCGAAATGGATACCCATCGGGGCATAATGGACACCCCTGCATATTTGATGCTAATTCTTTGGTTACATCGACCAGCTAAGTAATTTGCCTACGGAGATCAATACCACAGATATAATACTCCATCTTAGACGAGTTTACATAACATCTAAGTTAATTAAATAAACTTTAGTCTAAAATAATCGGATTGATTATTTTCAAACGCTCTAAAACGCCTAACAGTATGCAATGCGCGTACATCCATTCGTTATTGCCGGTGTTCATTTCGCCCCGAATCGACTACAACATTAAAATTGCTATTTTAAGTGAATTCTAATCAAAAAGAAAATACTTCATCCATTGCTAAATCTTCGTATACATGTAGATAAGGTAACAATTCACTTGTTTTTATGGTAAACACACTTAAACACTCGTAATACCTTATTTGATGCTGCTTCGAAATTATAAGAATTTCACCATATGAAAAACATATTTCAATTTCAATGATATTTTGATTATTTTGGAGCAATATAAATGGTACTTTTGAAAAATAGAACCATGTCTTGTTCCTTTATACTTATGCATTAAAAGTTTTACATAAAAGTCAACGGTTTCGGCAAAAATAGGGGTGTCCATTTCGCCCCGGGTGTCCATTATGCCCCTAATCCCCCTAATATACAATAATACATAGAACTAACAACTTTTCAGATGAATTCATTTGAATTCCAACTAATGGGGCCTTGCTAAATGGAAGGTTATGCAATTTTTACCCCTCCTGACCCAGACGTCCATCGGAATAAAACTGTCCTCGTGGCTTCAACTTTTGAGGCTCCCAGCATAATTGAAACTACAACTAATAGTGAAGTAAACCTCAAAATTTCATTGAAAAATATTGATGTTTGCGTCTTTGGCAGCGGTTTAAAATTTTGTTGTAGCTACGGGTTAAAAGACAATTACACCGTCTTCGACCTTGCGGCCTCTACAGACTGAACATTACTAACATTTGACAACGGACAACACACATAACACCCAGTGGCCCAGTGGAGAATTTTCCGTTTGGCGAAAAGTTTTCCCCGACTGGAGCGGGAATCGAACCCACACTCCGAGGCTTACGAGACACCTAAACGACTCACGCCACTAACCGCTCGGCCACGAAGCCCACTAGTTATTGGATGTTCTGTTGATCCGAAAAGATACCTTCCTACAGGAATTTCTGCAACACAGCCGTGGACACATTTGGATACTCAAGGATCGCCGCCTTCAACGCATCAGTTCGTGCTCTCTGAACTCGTCTTCTAGCCCAGAGGCATGTCGCACGGAGGGCACTGAGCAGCGCATTCCACCAGTACGATGGACGTTTACCGGTCCTTGGTTTCGTTTCCTCGTCTAGCCGCTTCTCATGCCGTAACGCCTCCATCAACTCCCCTGCGTCGAAGGTCTCCGCATCGTTGTTTCTCCGAAGTGCTTTGATAAAAGTCTCCTTGTTGAAGTCGTTCGTCTTCAACTTCCGCGCAAAAGTCCTAGTTCTCCGTATCGCCGTGGGGACTCTCAGGCGCATCTTGTAGAATCTTGAGAATACTCGCATTTCGCTACTTTCAGGCGGCGCTTTTTCTTCCGAAAGAGGCGGGTCTGCTGCTTCCGCTTCTATTTGTAACGTTCCACGTTCTGCCGGGTGCCTGGCTGCAGCATTACCGCCCGTGCTGCGTCCTTTTCCTGACTCCTTTCCACGTACCCGATGGTGCTCTCGGCTGCGTCGTTGATGGCTGCTTTAACTGTTCTCCAGCAGTTCTCTAGAGGAGCTACATTGAGCTCGCTCTCGTCTGGCAACGCTGTCTCGACATCCAGTTGCTTCAGTCGCTCAAGGTTGTACCGAGGCGGCCGTCGGTACTGTTCCACGATAGGTTCGGACGTCGATCAAGTTCCAGGAGTACCGTCCACCAAACAGAATAAAATTACGAAATGAGTTTCATGGAAGGTTACAGCTGCAAGTCAATTTTTAACAGGAGGATATTTTTTACGAAATCCAGTCAGTTTATTCATCTCGTGGATTTTATGGTACCATTCTCAACCGCCGAACGGTACCAACCTCTAGTGCTACACGGTGGTAATCCTCCCCGACCGAGAAGACGCCCAAAAGTAGTAGCTAGTCGAACAGAGAAGTTCGGGCGTGCGCGACCCACCGGACTAGGAACATGATGTTGGAAACATTAATATTATAAACACTATTTTATCATTTCGTGTACATCCCCCGCCGCACCTTCCCATCTTCGTTCAGCTGGTGGTGCTCGCCAGCAGCGGTGGTGTCGCCGTTTGTTGCCGAGTTGTTGCAATTTATTATTTTCAATAAGTCGATAACGCGAAGGAAACGTGTGCAGCTAACTGCGGCTTCTTCCACCCACGTGGATTGGGAACTAGAACAAAGTCGAAAAACGTGTGCTTGGCCTTTTGCTCTTCCCACGTGGATTGGTGTATTGCACACAAAGCTCATATGAGTTGCAAAAATAATTTTTAATATCGCGAAACGATCGCGCTGGATATTGGGACTAGAGAGAGAATGGTGGCATATTGCGAATTAATGCGCTGAACGAGCTTTTCCGTGTGTACAACACTCTCTAATAGATAGATGGGATCTCCGTGACTATGGGTAACATTTTTCCTAATGAAATTTATCCTGATCGGAAAATACACCGTCATTTCATCGTCACTTGCACTAAATGAATGTGGAACGTGCCGAAAGGTACCTACACATGGCAACGAAGAGCCGTTGTTGAAATGTCCCACGTGTATCGAAATCAAGATGCCTGCCTACGCAGAGCGGACCTGTGCGGAGTCCTGTGCGTGCGTGTCCTTTGACAAATGTTTCTTCCAAACATCGACGACAACCACACACGTACCGTACAGGATAATTGTGCCGGGCCAAATAGCCGTAGGCTGGGATCTCTTTGATGTTTGTGGAGCGATATATTTTAATTAAAATATGGAGGTTTTGTCGTTGTCATACACTAATTGCAATTAGGCCGATTTTGGGAAAGTTCCTATCTTGAGTGGTGAAGCCTACCATCGCCACTGCTCGTGTTATGATATTTGAGCGAGTAAAGGGGTACAATTTGGATGTATGGTGCTGGGGATGATCAGAAAGATTCAAAATCGAAAACAGAACTGAACCGAAATTGAGTCAAAACCGCATCGAAGGAGAAGTTGCTTTGTTGAATCCCTGGAAAAATTCCAGGAGATATTTCTGGAGGGATCCTGGAGGAATTCCTGGAGGAGTCCCTAGAGGAAGCCCCGGAGGAAACCATGGAGGAATCCTTGGACAAAATCCTGGAAGAATCCCTGGACGAATTCCTGGAGGAATCCCTGGAGGAATCCCTGGAGGAATCCCTGGAGGAATCCCTGGAGGAATCCCTGGAGGAATCCCTGGAGGAATCCCTGGAGGAATCCCTGGAGGAATCCCTGGAGGAATCCCTGGAGGAATTCCTGGAGGAATCCCTGGAGGAATCCCTGGAGGAATCCCTGGAGGAATCCCTGGAGGAATCCCTGGAGGAATCCCTGGAGGAATCCCTGGAGGAATTCCTGGAGGAATCCCTGGAGGAATCCCTGGAGGAATCCCTGGAGGAATCCCTGGAGGAATCCCTGGAGGAATCCCTGGAGGAATCCCTGGAGGAATCACTGGAGGAATCCCTGGAGGAATCCCTGGAGGAATCCCTGGAGGAATCCCTGGAGGAATCCCTGGAGGAATCCCTGGAGCAATCCCTGGAGAAATCCCTGGAGGAATCCCTGGAGGAATCCCTATAGGAATCCCTGGAGGAATCCCTGGAGGAATCCCTGGAGGAATCCCTGGAGGAATCCCTGGAGGAATCCCTGGAGGAATCCCTGGAGGAATCCCTGGAGGAATCCCTGAAGGAATCCCTGGAGGAATTCCTGAAGCAATCCCTGGAGGAATCCCTGGAGAAATCCCTGGAGGAATCCCTGGAGGAATCCCTGGAGGAATCCCTGGAGGAATCCCCGGAGGAATCCCTGGAGGAATCCCTGGAGGAATCCCTGGAGGAATCCCTGGAGGAATCCCTGGAGGAATCCCTGGAGGAATCCCTGGAGGAATCCCTGGAGGAATCCCTGGAGGAATCCCTGGAGGAATCCCTGGAGGAATCCCTGGAGGAATCCCTGGAGGAATCCCTGGAGGAATCCCTGGAGGAATCCCTGGAGGAATCCCTGGAGGAATCCCTGGAGGAATCCCTGGAGGAATCCCTGTAGGAATCCCTGGAGGAATCCCTGTAGGAATCCCTGGAGGAATCCCTGTAGGAATCCCTGGAGGAATCCCTGTAGGAATCCCTGGAGGAATCCCTGGAGGAATCCCTGGAGGAATCCCTGGAGGAATCCCTGGAGGAATCCCTGGAGGAATCCCTGGAGGAATCCCTGGAGGAATCCCTGGAGGAATCCCTGGAGGAATCCCTAAAGGAATCCCTGGAGGAATCCCTGGAGGAATCCCTGGAGGAATCCCTGGAGGAATCCCTGAAGGAATCCCTGGAGGAATTCCTGAAGCAATCACTGGAGGAATTCCTGGAGGAATTCCTGGAGAAATCTCTGGAAGAATTCCTGGAGAAATCCCTGGGGTAATTCCTAGAGAAATCCCTGGAGGAATTCCTGGAGAAATCCCTGGAGGAATTCCTAGAGAAATCCCTAGCGAAATTCCTGGAGAAATCCCTGGAGGAATCCCTGGAGGAATCCCTGGAGGAATCCCTGGAGGAATCCCTGGAGCAATCCCTGGAGAAATCCCTGGAGGAATCCCTGGAGGAATCCCTATAGGAATCCCTGGAGGAATCCCTGGAGGAATCCCTGGAGGAATCCCTGGAGGAATCCCTGGAGGAACCCCTGGAGGAATCCCTGGAGGAATCCCTGGAGGAATCCCTGGAGGAATCCCTGAAGGAATCCCTGGAGGAATTCCTGAAGCAATCACTGGAGGAATTCCTGGAGAAATCCCTGGAGGAATCCCTGGAGGAATCCCTGGAGGAATCCCTGGAGGAATCCCTGGAGGAATCCCTGGAGGAATCCCTGGAGGAATCCCTGGAGGAATCCCTGGAGGAATCCCTGGAGGAATCCCTGGAGGAATCCCTGGAGGAATCCCTGGAGGAATCCCTGTAGGAATCCCTGGAGGAATCCCTGTAGGAATCCCTGGAGGAATCCCTGGAGGAATCCCTAGAGGAATCCCTGGAGGAATCCCTGGAGGAATCCCTGGAGGAATCCCTGGAGGAATCCCTGGAGGAATCCCTATAGGAATCCCTGGAGGAATCCCTGGAGGAATCCCTGGAGGAATCCCTGGAGGAATCCCTGGAGGAATCCCTGAAGGAATCCCTGGAGGAATTTCTGAAGCAATCACTGGAGGAATTCCTGGAGGAATTCCTGGAGAAATCTCTGGAAGAATTCCTGGGGAAATCCCTGGGGTAATTCCTAGAGAAATCCCTGGAGGAATTCCTGGAGGAATTCCTGGAGAAATCCCCGGAGGAATTCCTAGAGAAATCCCTAGCGAAATTCCTGGAGAAATCCCTGGAGGAATACCTGGAGGAATCCCCGGAGAAATTCTTGGAGGAATCCCTGAAGGCATCGAATCGAAATCGAATCGAAATCGAATCGAAATCGAATCGAAATCGAATCGAAATCGAATCGAAATCGAATCGAAATCGAATCGAAATCGAATCGAAATCGAATCGAAATCGAATCGAAATCGAATCGAAATCGAATCGAAATCGAATCGAAATCGAATCGAAATCGAATCGAAATCGAATCGAAATTGAATCGAAATCGAAATTGTAATCGAAATTGAAATTGAATGGAAATATAAGAAATCGTTGTTCAACTGAAGTTTTCGAGCATCCCTCCGATTCACATCGCTGCAGGTAATTTTTACGATTTCCTATTCCGAGGTTCCTACGGTGGTGGTCCACATGTCCGTTTCCCTCGCCTTGTCCTGGCCATTATCAGCTGTCTACGGCAGTCACATTCAAACACGCAGCATCCAAACCGGACCCGGTAGACTCTTTCATCAGCCAATCGACCGACACAGCATGAGTGGACGACACCGACGACGACGACATAATTATTTCGCCAGAGGACCTTCAGCTGGAATGGAGCTGCTGTGCCGTTGTTGTTGGGTGGACCCGTCAGATACCCGCACCTTTGGTTGTTTCGCAAACGTGAAATGAACAACCATCCATGTGGCCAGGAAAACAATGGCACCCGAACAACATCAACAGCAGTAGCAGCAGAGGATGAACCCTCCGATTTGGTAATGATGCCTAACAGTGTGATTGCATATTTATTCTCTTATCTCGGTACGGCTGCTAGAAGGCCCATAGTTGGACGCCGACCGGAATGACAATGCAGATACCTTAGATGATCCGGACGTACCAGAAATTAGTCCGATGGCAATCAGAGATCTCACGTGTGATTGCTACCGCATAGAGCTCTGTCCAATTTCTGGCAAGGGTGTGGAACAAGCATTTGTGAGAAATTGTTTGATTTCATCTGCAGGACAGGTCACAAAAAATGATAAAACTACTCGAACCATTTTGAGTTATGATCATTTCGATGCTGCGCAGGTTCTATGATACACTGCTGCCATCGGCATATCGGGCGAGCATCTATGCACAAACTATTTCCGGTGCAGAGCCGATAAGTCACACAGAATTGACCTTATTTTGACGAAGCCGTCAGGCAAGTCTCATTTCTCATCCGCGAGCAGTAGATGCCACTGTCTGTTGGCAGAATCGTACATGTCTATTAAGTACGCATCTAGTGCATTGGCAGAGGTTCCCAAAGGTTTTTTATGAAGAAATTCCTGAAGGAATTCCTGAAGACATCCGTGAAGGAATTTCTGAAGGAATCCCTCGAGGAGTTCCTGAACGAACCCCAGGAGGGATTCCTGAAGGATTTCTTGCAGGATTTCCTGAAAGAATCCCTGGTGGAATTCCTAAACGAATCCCTGGAGGAATCTCTGGGGGAATTCCTGAAGCAATCTCTGGAAAAATTCCTGAAGGAATCCATAGAGAATTACTGATAGAATCACTGAAAGAATTCCTGAATGAATTCCTGAGGAATCCCTGGAGAAATTTCTGAAGTAATGCCTGGAGGAATTCCTGGAGGAATCTTTGGAGAATATCCTGGAAGAATACCTGGAGGAATTCCTGATGGAATCCCTGGAGAAATTCTTGATGGAATCCCTGGAGGAATTCCTGAAGGAATTCCTGGGGGAATTCCCAAAGGAACTCCCGAAGAAAATCTGGGAAGCATTCATGAAAGAATTTCTTCCTGGAGGAATTCTTGAAAGAATCCCTGAAGAAATACCTGAAGGAGCCCCTGGAAGAATTCCTGAAAGAATCCCTGCAGAAATTTCTGAAGGAATCCCTGAAGGAATTGCTGAAGGAATCCCTGAAGGAATTCCTGAAGGAATCCCTGAAGAAATCCCTGAAGGAATTCCTGAAGCAATCCCTGAAGGAATTCCTGAAGGAATCCCTGAAGGAATTCCTGAAGGAATTCCTGAAGGAATCCCTGAAGGAATCCCTGAAGGAATTCCTGAAGGAATCCCTGAAGGAATTCTTGAAGGAATCCCTGGAGGAATTCCTGAAAGAATCCTTGGAGGAATTCCTGAAAGAATCCTTGTAGGAATTCCTGAAAGAATCCCTGGAGAAATTCCTGAAGGAATCCCTGGAGGAATTCCTGAAGGAATCCCTGGAGGAACTCCTGAAAGAATCCCTGGAGGAATTCCTGAAGGGATCCATGGAGGAATTCCTGAAGGATTCCATGGAGGAATCCCTGGAGGAATTCCTGAAGGAATTCCTGGAGGTATTTCTGAAGGAATACCTGAAGGAATTTCTGAAGGAATCCTTGAAGGAATTCCAGATGGAATCCCTGAAGCAATGCCTGAAGGAATCCTTGAAGAATTTCGTGAAGGAATCCCTGAAGAAATTCGTGAAGGATTCCTGAGAGTGATTCCTGGAGAAATCCCTGGAAGAACTCCTCAAAAAATCTCTAGAGAAATTGCTGAAGAAATCCTTGAAGGAGTTCCTGAAAGAATCCCTGGAGAAATTCCTGAAGGAATCCCTAGAGGAATTCCTGAAGGAATCCTGAAGAAATCCCTGGTGGAATTCCTGAAGAAATCTATGAAGGAATCCCTGGCGGAATTTCTGAAGAAATCCCTGTAGGAATTCCTGAGAGAATCTCTGAAGGATTTCCTGGAGGAATCCCTGAAGGAGTTCCTGAAGGAATTCCTAAAGGAATTCCTGAAGGAATCCTTGGAGGAATTCGTGAAGGAATCCCTGGAGGTATTCCTGAAGGAATCCCTGGAGGTATACCTGAAGAAATCCCTGGAGGAATTTCTGAAGGAATCCCTGGAGGAGTTCCTGAAAGAATCCCTGCAGGAATCCCAGAAGGAATCCCTGAAGGAATTCCTGAAGGGATCCATGGAGGAATTCCTGAAGAAATCCCTGGAGGAATTCCCGAAGGAATCCCTGGAGGTATTTCTGAAGGAATACCTGAAGGAATTCCTGAAAGAATCCTTGAAGGAATTCCAGATGAAATCCCCGAAACAATGCCTGAAGGAATCCTTGAAGTATTTCGTGAAGAAATCCCCGAAGAAATTCGTGAAGGAATCCTTAGACTGATTCCTAGAGGAATCCCTGGAAGAACTCCTCAAAAAATCTCTAGAGAAATTCCTGAGGGAATCCTTGGAGAAAATCCTGAAAGAATCCCTGGAGAAAATCCTAAAGAAATCCCTAGAAGAATTCCTGAAGGAACCCTGAAGGAATCCCTGGTGGAATTCCTGAAGAAATCCCTGAAGGAATTCCTGAGAGAATCCCTGAAGGATTCCTGGAGGAATTATTGAAGGAATTCCAGATGGAATCTCTGAAGGAATCTCTGAAGGAATACCTGAAGAAATCCCTGAAGGAATTCCTGAAGGAATTCCTGAAGGAATCCCTGAAAGAATTCCTGAAGGAATCCCTGAAGGAATTCCTGAAAGAATCCCTGAAGGAATTCCTGAAGGAATCCCTGAAGGAATTCCTGAAGGAATTCCTGAAGGAATTCCTGAAGGAATCCCTGGAGGAATTCCTGAAGGAATCCCTGGAGGAATTCCTGAAGAAATCCCTGGAGGAATTCCTGAGAGAATCTCTGAAGGATTTCCTGGAGGAATCCCTGAAGGAGTTCCTGAAGGAATTCCCAAAGGAATTCCTGAAGGAATCCTTGGAGGAATTCGTGAAGGAATCCCTGGAGGTATTCCTGAAGGAATCCCTGGAGGTATACCTGAAGAAATCCCTGGAGGAATTTCTGAAGGAATCCCTGGAGGAGTTCCTGAAAGAATCCCTGCAGGAATCCCAGAAGGAATCCCTGAAGGAATTCCTGAAGGGATCCATGGAGGAATTCCTGAAGAAATCCCTGGAGGAATTCCCGAAGGAATCCCTGGAGGTATTTCTGAAGGAATACCTGAAGGAATTCCTGAAAGAATCCTTGAAGGAATTCCAGATGAAATCCCCGAAGCAATGCCTGAAGGAATCCTTGAAGTATTTCGTGAAGAAATCCCCGAAGAAATTCGTGAAGGAATCCTTAGACTGATTCCTAGAGGAATCCCTGGAAGAACTCCTCAAAAAATCTCTAGAGAAATTCCTGAAGGAATCCTTGGAGAAAATCCTGAAAGAATCCCTGGAGAAAATCCTTAAGAAATCCCTAGAAGAATTCCTGAAGGAACCCTGAAGGAATCCCTGGTGGAATTCCTGAAGAAATCCCTGAAGGAATTCCTGAGAGAATCCCTGAAGGATTCCTGGAGGAATTATTGAAGGAATTCCAGATGGAATCTCTGAAGGAATCTCTGAAGGAATACCTGAAGAAATCCCTGAAGGAATTCCTGAAGGAATTCCTGAATGAATCCCTGAAAGAATTCCTGAAGGAATCCCTGAAGGAATTCCTGAAAGAATCCCTGAAGGAATTCCTGAAGGAATCCCTGAAGGAATTCCTGAAGGAATTCCTGAAGGAATTCCTGAAGGAATCCCTGGAGGAATTCCTGAAGGAATCCCTGGAGGAATTCCTGAAGAAATCCCTGGAGGAATTCCTGAAAAATCCCTGGAGGAATTCCTGAAAGAATCCAAGGAGGAATTCCTGAAAGAATACCTGGAGGAATTCCTGACGGAATCCCTGCAGGAATTCCAGAAGGAATCCCTGCAGGAATTCCTGAAGGAATCCCTGAAGGTATTTCTGAGAGAATACCTGAAGGAATTCCTGAAGGAATACCTGAAGAAATCCCTGAAGGAATACCTGGAGGAATTCCTGAAAGAATCCCTGGAGGAATTCCTGAAGGAATCCTTGAAGGAATCCCTGAAGGAATCCCTGGAGGAAATCCTGAAGGAATCCCTGGAGGAATTCCTGAAGGAATCCCTGGAGGAATTCCTGAAGGAATCCCTGGAGGAATTCCTGAAGAAATCCCTGGAGGAATTCCTGAAGGAATCCCTGGAGGAATTCCTGAAGGAATCCCTGGAGGAATTTCTGAAGGAATCCCTGGAGGAATTCCTGAAGGAATCCCTGGAGGAATTCCTGAAGGAATCACTGGAGGAATTCCTGAAGGAATCCATGGAGGAATTCCTGAAGGAATCCATGGAAGAATCCCTGGAGGAATTCCTGAAGGAATTCCTGGAGGTATTTCTGAAGGAATACCTGAAAGAATTCCTGAAGGAATCCTTGAAGGAATTCCAGATGGAATCCCTGAAGCAATGCCTGAAGGAATCCTTGAAGAATTTCGTGAAGGAATCCTTGAAGAAATTCGTGAAGGAATCCTGAGAGTGATTCATGAAGAAATTCCTGGAAGAACTCCTCAAAAAACCTCTACAGAAAATTCCTGAAGAAATCCGTGGAGGAGTTCCTGTAGGAATTTCCGGAGAAATTCGTGAAGGAATGCCTGGAGGAATTCCTGAACGAAACCAGGGAGGAATTCCTGAAGGAATCCCTGGATGTATTCCTAAACGAATCTCTGGAGAAATTCATGGAGGAATCCCTGGAGAAATTCCTACAGAAATCCCCGGAAAAAATTCTGAAGGAATCCCTAGAAAAATTCCTGGAGGAATTCTTGAAGAAATCCCTGCGGGAATTTCTGCAGAAATCCCTGGAGGAATTTATGCAGATATATCTGAAGAAGTTCCTGAAGGAATCACCGGAAGAATTTCTGAAGGAATCTCTGAAGGATTTCCTGAAGGAATTCCTGGAGGAATCCCTGAAGGTATTTCTGAGAGAATACCTGAAGGAATTCCTGAAGGAATTCCTGGAGGAATCCCTGAAGGTATTTCTGAGAGAATACCTGAAGAAATCCCTGAAGGAATACCTGAAGAAATCCCTGAAGGAATCCCTGGAGGAATTCTTGAAAGAATCCCTGGAGGAATTCCTGAAAAAATCCCTGGAGGAATTCCTGAAGGAATCCCTGGAGGAATCCCTGGAGGAAATCCTGAAGGAATCCCTGCAGGAATTCCTGAAGGAATCCCTGAAGGTATTTCTGAGAGAATACCTGAAAGAATTCCTGAAGGAATACCTGAAGAAATCCCTGAAGGAATACCTGAAGGAATCCCTAAAGGAATCCCTGGAGGAATTCCTGAAAGAATCCCTGAAGGAATTCCTGAAAAAATCCCTGGAGAAATTCCTGAAGGAATCCCTGGAGGAATCCCTGGAGGAAATCCTGAAGGAATCCCTGGAGGAATTCCTGAAGGAATCCCTGGAGGAATTCCTGAAGGAATCCCTGGAGGAATTCCTGAAGGAATCCCTGGAGGAATTCCTGAAGGAATCCCTGGAGGAATTCCTGAAGGAATCCCTGGAGGAATTCCCGAAGGAATCCCTGGAGGAATTCCTGAAGGAATCCCTGGAGGAATTCCTGAAGGAATCCCTGGAGGAATTCCTGAAGGAATCCCTGGAGGAATTCCTGAAGGAATCCCTGGAGGAATTCCTGAAGGAATCCCTGGAAGAATTCCTGAAGGAATCCATGGAGGAATTCCTGAAGGAATCCATGGAAGAATTCCTGAAGGAATCCATGGAAGAATCCCTGGAGGAATTCCTGAAGGAATCCCTGGAGGTATTTCTGAAGGAATACCTGAAGGAATTCCTGAAGGAATCCTTAAAGGAATTCCAGATGGAATTCCTGAAGCAATGCCTGAAGGAATCCTTGAAGAATTTCGTGAAGGAATCCTTGAAGAAATTCGTGAAGGAATCCTGAGAGTGATTCATGAAGAAATCCCTGGAAGAACTCCTCAAAAAATCTCTACGGAAAATTCCTGAAGAAATCCGTGGAGGAGTTCCTGTAGGAATTTCCGGAGAAATTCCTGAAGGAATCCCTGGAGGAATTCCTGAACTAAACCAGGGAGGAATTCCTGAAGGAATCCCTGGATGTATTCCTAAACGAATCTCTGGAGGAATTCATGGAGGAATTCATGGAAGAATCCCTGGAGAAATTCCTGCAGAAATCTCCGGAAAAAATTCTGAAGGAATCCCTAGAAGAATTCCTGGAGGTATTCTTGAAGAAATCCCTGCGGGAATTTCTGCAGAAATCCCTGCAGGAATTGATGCAGATATTTCTGAAGAAGTTCCTGAAGGAATCACCGGAACAATTTCTGAAGGAATCTCTGAAGGATTTCCTGAAGGAATCCCTGGAGGAATTCCTGAAGGAATCCCTTGAAGAATTCCTGAAGCAACGCCTGGAGAAACTCCTGAAGGAATCCCTGAAGGAACTCCTGGAGGAATTCTTGATGGAATTATTGAAGGAATCCGTTTTAACTGTTCATCAATTCTAATTTTCTCCGCACTAACCGGAGAATCTCCTCGTTTCCAACGTTGAGAACCCCTATCATCCGTTTAGCCTGATGTACACCATTATCTATCGGTTGCCCTCGTTGCAATTGCACTCGAACTCGCGTGAATGATGACATCTGATCGAAAAACGTCCGGGAGCAAGCAGCAGCATCACCCGGTTGGTTGTAGGAAGCAGAACAATCTTCCCCCACCACCGCTTATTGCACTTCTCTTGCTGCCACCGCGCGCGCCGTCAGGCGTCATCAGCCAAGAATCCTCCTCAAATCTGGAGCTGGCATCGGGGAGTCGAGCTGTTCCAGGAACCAACAGCCAAATCGAGGAGACACGCTGCACTCCGTTTGTTCACTCGGTATAGTTGAATACTAGGGTATCGGGATGCTTCGTTGGCATAGTGCCCTCGTTCGGCCTATCTCAATGTAAACCAAAAACTCAAACAAACACGCATATCTGGATATAGGAAAAGCTATGTGCCAAACAACTGCAACATTTCGTTTCAATTTTAGCACTTTGGAGCATAAAAATTGAATGAAAATGTCACATTGTTTAGCTTTTGTAGACACTATGATTCTTCGGCTTAGTGGGTAGTCATGATACACATGATCATAAATGGCATGATTCTGGAACATTTCGAATTGACTTTTCAATAAATGAACATTTGATGCGACGGTCAAAGACGCTATTTTGAACTTGTGTATTTGTTTTCAACGAATAATAACTATTTTACAAATTGAATGTGGGCCGAATATTGAGCACATTTTTTTCACTATGTACCCAAATCTTGGCCCATCAGTAAAGTGACGTCAAAAACACCGATAAAGGGACGTCAACAACATTGCTTTCGTAAGAACCAACAAGAACGAGCAGAAAGAAGGATTTTGTGTGCGGTGACTGTAAAAATATAACACAATAATAGGTTTGCGTTATTTTCGTTACTAAATTAAGAAAGAACTTTAGTTTCAGTGATTTATTTTTAGTTTTATGAAAATTAGGCTCCGAAAATGTAATTTAAAAGTAAGATTGGTTAACAAACAGAAATAATACTTCAGTAGAAATATTGAAAAAAATAGATAATTAGTGGTTCTAGTGCATGGAAAGTAATAGGCCAACGTTGTATCCACTAATAGGCCAATTTTTGTACCATAGACCAACGCTGCATACCATCGCATCGAATCTTTTCAGCTTAATTAAGTAAATTCTTGAATATTTACGTAAGTTTACTTTCATTTGGTGAAACATGTACTGCCTACAGTGTGCAATAGGGTCAACATATTATTTCTAGTGCTATTAATTCATGAGTTATGGTCAAAATTGTCAAGGCGGCTTGCAAATTAGGCCAAGGAACGGTACATATACCCTATATGGTGGAAGCACTGCTGCTGTCGCATTGAACGCCCAAAGCCGACCGCCTCTCAAGCGCACAGGCACTACTAGGGGAGGACGGGGTGAGATGGGTCTCCTAAAAAATTCAATCTGCCATGCTTTGGGTGATGCATATATAACGGCGATTAGGTTCGTCGAATTTATGCACATTGAAATATACATTTGAAATGTTCTGGACGATCAAAATGTTCTGCACATTTGAAGTGTTCCAACATTCGAATAAAGTGTCATCTATTGTTTCTTACTTGTTACCTTTGACACTTGCAGGTATTCACCTCGATATAATAAATCTGCATCAAATGAAGAACTTTTCCGCAAAAATCCGTCCTTACAGTCTTCAGCAAAGGGAAAGAAAGTAAATTGGACTATCGCTGTTACCAAAGACCGAGGAATCTTGTGCATTTCCACAGTAGTCTCGAGAAGGAGCATGTGTTAGTAAGGTAGAAAAAGGTGAAAATCGGGAAGTCGCCTAAAAATGTTTGAAAACTGTTTTGCCCAGTTGAACCACAGACAAACAGACGTAACACTGGCGGAATTTCCATCGACCACGCCTTCAACGATCATTATGAATCTTCATAGTTGTGAATTTCACATTCAGAGGCGCGCGCATCGTTTTTCTTGGCGTTTGACGTTTCACACTACCGCCTTCTGTTGACGATATTGCACAACGCAGTGTAACGTGAAACATTTTCACCAGACGATGGATTTTCGCGAAAATTGTTCAAGGTGTTACGTCTGCTTGTCTGTGGTTGAACTATCTTCATTCAGAAAGAGCGCATTTAGCCCCACTACCCCCCTCCTCGTACCCCAGTGCGGAAGATAATAAATAGATGTCGCTCGTTCTGTCAGAACAATTTATCATTTCGCCAACAGTTTTGACAAGCTTTGAAATATATTACCATTATAATGCGGAATAAATTCGCCGTCTCGTTCACACTACCGCTTGACTTGGTTTGGCTTGGCTCGACTCGGCTGTCTCTTTAGATTCCCTTCCGCAGTCACTGCGACTATTGTACGATACGTACTACAATTGGACTGCCTGTATTTGGTCTGGAGATTTCTACTGTCCCGGATGTATTTTGCTCTCTCTGACTGGTAGGATTCATTGGTTCATTGGAACTGTGTTCAACAAAGATGCCTTTTGCATCCCATATAATTTAAACTCAACCGATATCAGCCGTTTCGAAGTCGGGGTGCTTTGAATACAGAAGGATGCATTTATTGTGTCGCCTTTTTCCTGCTCAAGCAGTTTTGCAAGTTTAAATGCTGCCCTGGGGGGTAAACGGTTTGTTGGGAACTTTTTTCTGTCGCCTTGCTTTTAATGCAGGAACAATTTCCAATGTTTGCGGGAAGCAATCAAAAGAGCGCGGTATGGCGCCCTCTTTCACTGAAATACACTCAGTAGCAAAAAAAACCGAGCTGAATTTTACTCCCAATATCCGTCATGTTCAATCTGCTGCAACTTTGGCAATTATCAATATTTTTGGCTGAAAATTTTGCCACTCCATCATCATTATATTGATAATGTATGGTCAAAATTTCAAATTGATAGAAATTATATATTTTGAGTTATTACCATTTATATGAAAAAATCCATGTTTGGACATACTTTTTTCAAAAACCCGTATTTCAGTGAAAAATTTAAGTATTTCATGAAAATTTCACTGCAGCATCAGTAAATATAGGAAATGTTGTGGTCAAAATTTGAAATGTTTTCATCCAGCGGTTTGGGCCACAGAAATCGTCAAAGTTGAAGTACCAATGTGGGTTCCTACAGTTTTCACTCCATATTGACCATGCTGAAACACCGGTGCAGAAAAAAAGCAGAGGTCAATTCGTTCCATTAATGTTTAGATCCAAGTTTTAACAAACAATGACATATTTTTATAAATTTTCGTGTGGTCTGCTAGTTATCTATGACATTCTACACGTAACACATAGTGCGTTACGCGTTACACGTAATGCGTTACAAACATACATAGATTAGTGAATATACAAGTAGACGTAACACTTGCGAAATTTCCATCGACCACGCTTTTAACGATCATTTTAAATTTTCATAGTTGTGGCCTTCACAACGAGAGGCGCGCGCTCCGTTTTTCTATGCGTTTGACGTTTCACACTAGCGCTTTCTGTTGACGATATTGCACAACACAGTGATTCGTGCAACTTTTCCACCAGGTGATGGTAGTGTGAACTGGGCGATGGATTTCCATGAAAATCGTTGAAAGTGTTTCGTCTGTTTGTCTGTGTACAAGTAGTTTGTATAATTTACAAATTTTGGTTACTGTAAAACATTATTATAAGCAAATAAGTTGAGGGGTATAGTTTAGAACCACAAAGCATGATATAGTAAGGCATGTAACGTCACAGTTCAGACGAGTACAAATTAGTCCGAAACGCTCTAATTCGAAGTTCACTGCTGGTCCTAAGAACAAAAATATCCAGCGATTAAAAAAAAAAAAAAGACGATAAGTTGGTAAGAAAGTATTTCACTTTCATGCTCATTATAAAACATTTTCAGCTCACACATCATTTCTGTACAATATGTAGTTGGTTGTAGGTCATTTCAGAATCCCATTCCCCAGAATTAGACATTCCCCAGAATTGTTCCTGTTTTTTTTTCAAATATCGGCATCACGTTTGAGAAAGACACAGCGGATATTAGGGCTATGTCGGCTTAATAAACTGTCATTGTCTGGGAGGTAAAGGAAATCGTTGAGGTCTAATGTTTTGATGGCATCCAGCCATTAGACCGAAGGACATTTTGGCAAAAATCAAGTTTGAGATAGATTGAGCAGTAACTAAGCAGGTAGTTGCATTAGTATTTGCCCACATACCTATACCATTACAGAATTGATTGGTGGCCTAGCTGCTAACTTCATCTGAGAATTTCCCTTCTTTGTTAAATAGGCTGTTCTTTCTAGTTTAGTTTTTCAATAGTGCTTTGGCGGTCAAGCTGCTAAATTTTATATCAGAGATTGTTCATTCTTATTAACAAAGGCTGTTCATTCTGTACGTTGGACTGCGGTTAGAAACGGACGCGTTTGCAAATGCTCGAGCGTAGTTGATCGTTTGGTCGCGATTCGGATGTAAAGTGTAATAAATTGGCTGGTGAATCGGAGTCGTGAATGTTTCTGGTGGAGCAGTGATTAATTGGGATTGCGAATGGACCTTCCATAGTGAGAAAAAGTTGGATTTTCTGGTTCCGATTGTGAAAATTGAAAAGAGGTGAAAAGAAAAAGGGCTGCTGCGGGAAGGGAGAAGCGCGGCGACGGTGCCGTGCAACGGTGGGGTTGTGCGTGTATGTGTGAGGTTGACAATCGTTGAAAAGGGAGAGTGAGTTCTGGGAAGATAGTTCTGCGGGAAGAAAAAAAAAACGGTAAAAATTTCGAGTGGTGATTCGAATGCGGGGCCATGACAACTTGCATAATAAGTTGAATAGATTGGACATTCTTCGGCTAATGGCACTGTGGTGTTAAGGAAAGGAATCGGGGCTTTAAAGGATGGTGGTGTTCCGGACGGGGGTACATTAAAAATTGATAATCGTGTTTTGGTGTAGAAGTGGAAATCCAGTGAATTGGCTGAAAAATTGTGTACGGGTGCGAAAACTGCAAAGAAAGCGAAAGAAACAGGAGTGCAAAGGAAAGGGAGAGAAGCGGTGAAGACGCTGGGCAGCTTTGAAGCTATGGACGCATGCATGTGTTGCGTGCATAAATGAAAAGAGAGAGAGAGAGTGAGCGCTGGAAAGTTGACTGAGTGGAATATAAACTGGTATTAGTGGTGTTATCATGGATGGTGTGGTGGAGGTCGTAACGGGTTCTGATGCTGAAGTGGTCTCACATCAACTGTACATGCGTGACAATCGAGAAGCATCCATGTGAGGTTTGTTTGTTTCAACAGTATAGGTGAGCAGTGTTGGGGGTCGGGTTGGTGATAAATACGAACGAACATATAAGCTGTTGGTCGAGAGAGGGCGGAAGGCTGTGGTAGTGCCCTGCAGCGATTAGTGATGGTTTTTAGAGGCGTGGGAAACAAGATGATGTGTTTTGGAGGACTGGAGTTGGAGTGAACAGATGATTAGGGTGGATCATTATTGACAATTGGTTAATAGTGGCTTGAAAGAGAAACAGAACTCGAGTAACTGATGAGGTATAACACAGAGCTGGATGTAAGTAGCAGAAAGTGATTTTTTAGCAAATGTATTACCAGTAGCAACTAATAATAGTTATAGTTAAATAGAAAAAGTTGATTACTTCAAGAGAAGAAAATCATAATATTTGGATTTGATTTAGACCTAAGTTATTGAGAGCAAAAACATTACAAGGTAAGTCAATATAGCATAGCATAGCATAGCATGAATACTTGCACAAATCTTGGATGGAGTTGCAAAGTTGAATATTTCCATTGACATTGCTGATGTCGCTACTATCTACAATGTCATAGATTCACTCAGCTCCACACACCTGGCCAAGTCCTTGCAAGCATTTATAAATCCCTTCATCAACTTAGAAAGAGCCCAGAACTGAAGCATCTTCCAATAGATGAAAGGATGTTGAAAATAGCGAATTTTCAACTTATAAGCAGTTATAAAGTAAATATACTGAAATAGAAATATTTATAAATAAATAATATTGGAAAGATCTCACCAATTGTTGTGGGGTTTTTGTGGTTCAATGCCGATCATCTAATTGTCTTGATTAATGTTCTTCTCTGTAAAGAACAACACAATACTCAGCAAAGAACAACACAATACTCATTACAAGGTAAGTCAATATACACACATAATAATTTAAATTACACTTTTATTAAAAGCGGCATCGATTAATAATTTTTTAATATAAATTTTCCCTAAAATTCATTTATTTCAACTTACTATAAGTTGTTTCTTCATAGTTAAAAAAACCAAGATATTTTTTCCCTTTTTTTCTCTTTAATTTTCTTACAAACATGGAAAATACAAATAAGGTGGTGGGTTCTGGAGAGGGTTTTGGAAATTGTTGGAGATAGCCACTACATTTGTATATTTAGAATAATAAATTGACCAAACAGCCCTGTTTCTCTCTCATTACCGTAATTATTAAACATACATGAGAGAGAGTACGAGTGATCGGCGATCAATCGATCTCCACTGTATATAGCAAAAATTGTAAATATTAGTCAGTAACAAAATACACGTTGAAGTAGACAGTACGTTCGATCTCTTCTCGTCTCATTCTCTGGTCGGTCGATGACACGGTCTTGAAGTTCAGTACCCCCGGCGCGTGTGTTAACACAGAAAACGGCAAAGTCCTCCCGTAGAAGGGACTTAGAAAACTTCTGTGCTAGGGTGCAATTTCCGGTGCTAGTCTAGGACTAGCGAAGAAAGTCCTTCGAAGAACGGCAAGGCGAGTATCGCCAACAGAAATCTTAGTGAAACACTTATTGATCAAATACAAAAGGCTGACAATCGATTTTCTACATTCAATTTTTCCAAAAAAGTTTTTGAAGCTCTTATTTCACCCTCAGTTAATAGTAAGTTGTTTAGGAGGAGTATTGCTAAACAAGAAATAATCAGAGTATTCCAGAAAAATAATTTCAAAGACCTTCGGATTATTTGTGCAACGGCGGAAATATTCTGTACAGTGATTAATATTTTTGAAGGTGGTGATTATAAATTTTCAATAATTCCTGAAAAAATTATTAATACAGTTAAAGGGGTCGAATTTAACATCGACTGTAAAATACCTGACTCGGCAATTGCCTTTAAAACCTGTGACACAGTAAAGAGGAATACATCAACAAATAGTGTGAATAAGTCCTACCAGACAGCAAAAAGTCGGTACAGTTTGTTGAGAAAACAAGAGAACAATTCGGAAAGTTATGTAGCACTGTTACACGACAAGACAACGAAAATTAGAGTGCGGAAGATTAGGGGGGACGGGAATTGTTTGATAAGAGCACTTATTGATCAATTAAAGGGGCAAGAAGATAACCATATTGTAACAGGCAAAGAAATTCAGGATTTCAGAAACAGAGTTGCAGAGCATATGATCAATCATAGGGACAGATACGAACCTTTCCTAATAGAAAGTTTGGAAGAGGGTGGATTTGAGAAGTTTATTTCGTCAAGTGTCAGAAAAATGGGAGCATGGCTAGGACATGAAGTAATGGTGGCAGTTGGTGAATTATTTGAGAAAAACATAATAGTCCATCAAGAAGATGAACCAGATGTTATCATTGGTGAAAGCGGAAGAAGCGAGGATCAGACACTGAGGATTTTTTATACCAGGACTGTGGCAGAAGGAGGAAAAAATCATTTTGAAAGTGTAATTGAAGTTCTAGAAGATGAGAATGAGTCATATGCACAGCACAAGGTAAGGCTGCACAAGAACAGGTGTATAACGAAATTGAAAATCGTATTCAGGTGGTGGAGAACAACGAAGCAAGGGCGAGTAATAAGAAAGGAAAACAGAAAGAAGTAGAATTGAACAGACATAGCAGATCGAACCATCAAATAGAAAGCAATGCAAGTCAAGGACCAAATCAACGGTTCATCAGTGTGGCTTCATTGAACGTGAGGGGATGTATCAGAGAAGAGAAAAGAAATGAGATAGATGAGATAATGATGTTACATAATATAGAGGTAGCAGCGTTACAAGAAGTCAATACCTTAGGTGAGTTGATCGAAACTAAAAACTACAAATGGACGTCGCCTATGAATAGACCCAATAAGTCAAGGGGTTTAGCACTAATGATTAAAAAGAACTCATGAGTATCGGTTGGGGAGATAAGAATGAAGAGTCCGTCAATTATGTCAGTGGAAATCATGATTGACAAGATATGGAAATTTATTTTAGTAAATGTCCATGGACCTAACAAAACAGTGTACAACTTTTTAACAGATGTGGGGTCATTGACTGGAAAAGACCATATTAGGAGTAGAATTTTAATTATTGGGGATTTTAATGCTCAAATCGGAAGGGAAGATACAGACAGCGACGGTAATGAAATTTTAGGAGAAAAGCTAGGTTTTGATAAGAGTAATGATAATGGAGAAGAATTTAAAATGTTTTTGAAAATACATAAACTGATCAACATTTCTACAAAAATCGGAGAAAACACTTGTGTCACATGGAGAAGTGGGCAGAGGGAAAGTCAAATAGACCATGTACTAATACCAAACGATAGTTTTTTGAGGGTAAGATTTGTAAGAGGGTTTTGGACAGGCGTGAAAACGGATCACAAATTGCTGATTGCTGGTTTGAGTTTTGATGATAGTTCCATTCAAAGAAAAAGGAAAAATTGTAAGAGGAAGTTAGATTGTGCAGCACTGAGGTATGATGTAATTAAGAAAAAATATAAGGATGCCCTAAAACAACACGACAACACGGAGTTTAGAGATATAAGGAAAGATATACATCAGCAATATAAAGAAGTATCGGAGAAAATGAAATGTTCTGCAGACGAAGCATTGAAAACAGCAAAGTCACCTTTAACTCCAAAAAGAAAAGCAGCGTTGGGAAGACTGAACAAAGCGCTGAAATTATGGAAGAAACATCCAGATATGTTACCTTACAAATGGAAAGTTCAAAATAGGAAAGAGGAATTCCAGAAAGCAGAGAGAGAGAGCATACAGAAAAAACTATTAAGGATTTTTATAGGAATTTGAATGATTTTGAAGTAGGAGCAAGAATTAGGAAATCTTATACCTTTTTGAAGAAATTTATGAAGAAAAAGAAAAAGAAGAATGCCTATATTCCTACGAGGTTATGGAATCAAGTTTTAAAGGAAAGTGAAGGGCCTAGCATAACATTCTTAGATGAGAACGATACGTGTCCATTGACTGAGCCGCCTACAAAGGAGGAAATGCTTACGATAATTTTTAATTCTTGCAATGGGAAATCAGCAGGCCCGGATGGGGTACGTATGGAAATGATAAAATATGCTGATGAGGATACTTTAAATGACTTGATGGCAATTTGGCAAAGAATGTGGATAGAAAATGTAATGCCCAGAGACCTTTCATGTTCAACACAAATTCCAATTCCCAAGGTCAGCTGTCCAAAGAAAGTGGAAGATTTTAGAAGAATCAGTCTATGCAATGTTATTTACAAACCTTATGCAAAGTGGGTTAAAAATAGATTAAGAAATTTTTCGGGAGATGCAGGGCTTCATCAGGCAGCATTTACGGAAGGGAGATCTACAGATGACCACATTTTCATCACAAGGAGAATTATGGAGGAGTACTGGAATGCTGGAGAGCAATTATATATTGCCTCTCTAGACATAAAGAAAGCGTTCGATAATGTTAAAATAGAAAAGTTGAAAGATATATTAATAGACTTAAAAGTTCCCACACACATAATTAACAGAGTGTTATTGTGTTTGAATGAAGATAGAACAAGGGTTAAATGGCAAAATCAGTGGTCAGAAGAAATTAACAGAGGGAAGGGAATTAAGCAAGGGTGCCCTTTGTCACCCTTTTTATTCAATTTAGTCATGCAGAAAGTGTTAGTTTTAGTAGTAGACAAAGTTCCCGGTCTTAAACTGATGGAAATGGACATAATGGAACTTCCCTTAATATTAGTTTTTGCAGATGATGTTCTAATTATAGCAAAAAGTCGCGAGGAACTAGAGAAAATAGTGAAAGCGTTAGAAGAATGTTTACCGACAGTAGGCTTAGAAATCAATCAAGAGAAGAGTCATGTAATAATAAGTGCGCCAAATAAAATGGGAGACATTCCAAACTCAATTCAGTTAAATAATAAGAACTACAAAACATGTAAATCACTAAAATATCTGGGAATTACCCTAACGGAAAGCTTGAATAGGCCAGCCACTGTAAGGCAAAGATGTGTAAACGCAGTAAAAGCATCCAGAGTAGTAATTGACTTTTGTAAACAATTCAAACCTTCATGGAACATTGTCAAGTTAATGTATAATACTGTGATAGCACCGGCAATATTATACGGAACAAAAGTATCAACGTTGACAAAGAGGAGTAGACAGCAGATAGCAAAATATGAAAAAATGATAGTTAAAAGTATTTGGCAAAACTGCAGAAAAGAAAACAATAACAAGTTAAACATAAGAAAAGAATTGAATGGTAAAACTATAAATAGGAGGATTAGGGTTGGAAGAATAAACTATTATGGTCATATCAAAAGGAGACCCCAAAATCATCCACTAAAAATCGCATATAGGTTTAAGTTTAGCCGTAAAAAGGAGGGAAGGCCAAGTTTTACTTGGAAGGATTCGCTGAATAGGGATCTGGGTAGATACAGGGGCATAAGCAAAGATGAGTGGAAAGCTTTTGCGAAAGATAAAGTTAAATTGAAACAAAAAGCGGAAGAAATCTACAAGCAGGAAGAGAGTGAAATTTCGGATGGAGAGGAAGAATAAAATTAAATGGACTAAGAAAGAAAAAAAACATTTTAAAGGCAAAGAGAGGTATTTTTTAGCAAAGTTGTATTAGTTATTCGAAAAATGTGGTAGTTATTCAATAATTATTTGGTCAAAGTGATTGTTTTGGTGAGTTAATTGTTTATTTGTTCATCCATTGAAGGAGATTATAAGTAAATATTGTTTTATGTATTTGTAATATTATCAAAAAAAAGCATTAATAATACATTAATAATGCATTGACAAGAGCTTGATATTTATTTATTTATTTATTTATTTATTTATTTATTTATTTATTTATTTATTTATTTATTTATTTATTTATTTATTTATTTATTTATTTATTTATTTATTTATTTATTTATTTATTTATTTATTTATTTATTTATTTATTTATTTATTTATTTATTTATTTATTTATTTATTTATTTATTTATTTATTTATTTATTTATTTATTTATTTATTTATTTATTTATTTATTTATTTATTTATTTATTTATTTATTATTTATTATTTATTGATTGATTTACTTATTTATTTATATATTGATTTATTTATTCATAAAATTGTTTATTTTTAACGTATTTATTTATTCAGTGCCACAGGCAGAAAGTCTCAATAATAAAGAAAAAATAATAAATGTTTATTATTTAAAGTTAAACGTAAGCATGAATGAACAAATGATCAATTAAATAAATAATGGCAAGGAAAGAAATTGTTATCATTAATTAGATAACAGGACATCAATACCAAACAAAAATCAAGAATAATAATGTTTTTAGGGTGGCAATGTCCTATAATAATTACATGCGATTACTCAAAAGAACTTCATGTCCACTGAAGGTATGTACGCCAACCATAAAATTTCTCTATATCGGTTAGTGGTCACTTTAATATTTTAGCTACACATTTCAGAAAAACTCAACCAATCCAGTAGAGGTGACACGAATGCACTATTATAGTGTAAAATGTCATTAATAAATAAAAAAAAAATCCAGTAGAGTCAAAAAATGGATTTTAGGCAGGATAGCTTTTAAGTGTTTTTCACAGGTCAAATAAACGAAAGGATTCATACAACATTGGTTCTTCTCATCGTAGGTCTCGAAAAGCTGGTAAGTTGAATCATATTCTCAAAATATATGGATCTACATTTCAACATTATTGAAACCATATGGGTGCTAAAAAGGGAGGGTATCAAACTAATAGCAGGCTGGATGCGGGAGTCGTGGAAACCAGGCCCAAATTACGGAGGTGATCGCTTCTATGTTTCAAATTCTAAGAATCTTGATCATAGTCGATGATGTCTTCTAGCAGTCTGCTATAAGTTTGACGCACCCTATAGAATAACACTTTTATCACAAACCACCAGACGGAAATCTTAATATGCATGCAAGTAGCTGAGGGGTAAGATATGAACTTAAGTTTGTAGGAGTTTCACTGCTTGTAGTGGATTGTATATAGATCTAGTACTTAGGAACTGACTTCCTAGTTTGGACCTCTATTCAAAGGTTTTGAAATATTTTATTACTCAGCATCTTGATCTTGCTATTAAGAGGAACCGTACGACATGGCAAGTCCTGCACTGGTGGTGGCTTCATATCATATCATATCATATCATATTAACAAAGGCTGTTCATTCGAGGTGCCATGTTATGTAGTTTATTGGCGGGCAAACTGCTTATTGTATAGAAGATTTCTCTCTCTTTATTTCAAGATAAGGTAAAGATATAACCAAGAAACATCTCCTCTCCAATTTACTGGAGCACCAAATGACCGGTGGATAACCGGTTTGCAAGCGCAAACCGTCATGAGGTGCCCTTGCAAATTCGAGGAGTTGCTTTGTTGGAAACACTACGCGGTGGACACAACACAACAGCGGATCGAGAGAGGAATCTGCGGACTTTTCTGGATGAGAAAGAATAGCAACAACTGTGCGGTTCCACTATACACGAACGAATGATTCTTTATTTACATTCAACATAGAAAATATAAACAATAACATCGACATCGTACAAACGATCATGGACATCAATAACATAAAAGTTGCCTCGATTACGAGGGGTGTCCGAATGGAAACCCAACAGGCTTCATTTTATCTTCATCTAAAACTGTAACGAAGTTGTTTGGCGAATATACAGCTAAACTTTAAATCTAAAATGTTTTCTTCTTCTTATAATTGCCTCTTTTATCTCTGATTAGTCTAAACTGCATTTTTAGTCTAGCGACCTCTCGACCGACCTTTTAACCATTTAGTTTCTCTAACCCTCAAGTGATTGCGCTGTTGTATTTTATACAACACGTTGAAAGAATTAGGCGCCGTCCACAAATTACGTAACGCTCTAGGGGGAGGGGGGGAGTCTGGTCAAGCGTTACGGCCCATACAAAAGTTTTAGGGTTTTCATACAAAAAAGCGTTACGGAGGGGGGAGGGGGGTGGTCGAAAAATATCGATTTTAGCGTTACGTAATCAATGGATGCTGCCTTACGCTTTTTGTACTCAGCATTAGCAAGGTGCTGACGGTAATGGCGAACCGCGCGACTGACGGAAGGTTAATATTCGGCCAAATGGTCCAGCATTTTTTTTTTGTATTTTTCATTGCACTGGTACCTATTTGATTGTAATTTGAAACAAAAACGTGGACAATTGTCTGATAAATTGAATTGAGCTTTTTTCATTTGACGTGTTTGAACTAACTGATAAAATTACTGACATAATGGTTACAGTGTTACAAAAATACACCCTTCTTCTGGGAAAAGGCTGCCGCACTTTTTTTTTAACTCAATATTGTTAGATATACTGAAAAAGGAATTAAGTAACTATATTAAATCCATTTTCGTCTGAAAGTTATCTCATTTTATGACATTTAATTTTTGAGGGTGTATAAGTGATATATACACGCTGAAGTTTTCTGGTCTTCTTCTGGTGTTCGGTCGAATGACCTAGAGCTCTGAAAACTAACATTTCACCTACAACCCCATAAAAATACTGGTTTTCATATTTTTTTTCTGGGGAATGTCCCATTCTGGAAAATAGTTTTCTGGGAAATGTCCCATTCTGGGGAATGGATTTCTGGGGATTGCATCATTCTGGGGAACGGCATTTTGGGGAATGTCGTTCTGGGGAATGGGTTTCTGGGGAATGACATACAATCATTTCTAAGATATATTTATTTGAAAATTTTCAATGATTGTTTGCTTAGGCTTTTCTCAAAAGTATGGCTAGAGTCAAAATACGTAATGAGCCATTTTACGAAACGACAAAATTGTTGATGATGATATTGATTTTCACGTGTTAGGACGCCATCTCCTGTCAGATTTCCATTCATAAAATCGGCTCGTAAAATGCAAATTGACTACTTACTTACTTTCAGTCCTGGGCACCCACGGTGGTGCAGAGGGCCGAATTGAAAGATTTCCATCCTGGGCGATGCCAGCCATCGCCTTGACCTGTGGCCAGGTCAAATTTCTGTCGACTTGCTTGATTTCGTTGTTGAGGCTGCGCCACCATGAGCCTCTGGGTCTGCCTCTGCTGCGATGTCCTGCTGGGTTCCAGTCTAACGCTTGCTTGCAGATTTCGTTTCCGCCCCCGCGTAGAGTATGGCCGACCCACCTCCATTTTCGCTCCCGAATTTCTGTCGCTATCGGCTTTTGATGGCATCGACGATGGAGCTCCACGTTGGAGATCCAATTGTGAGGCCACCATGCACGAATTATATACCGCAGGCATCTATTGATGAAGACCTGCAGCCGTAGAGTGTTCTCCACTGATACACGCCAGGTTTCACTGGCGTATAGCAGCCTTGATAGCAGCACAGATTTCACGTTCGAGTTGAAAATTCGGATTTTGGTGCGTCGACTGATCTGGTTGTTTTTTTCCATACATTTCTTAAACTCGCAAAAGCAGGCCTCGCCTTCTTGATCCGTGCACCTATATCGATCTTGGTGCCACCATCGGCCGCCATTTGGCTACCAAGATATTGGAATCTTTCAACATTCTCCACTGACTGCCCAGCTACCGTAAAACTTGACCGTGTTTGCATCCAACGATTTGGTCTTGTTGACGTTGATAGTAAGACCTGCCACCGCTGAGGAGCGATTGGCAACAACATCGAGCTTGCTCTGCATATCAGAGCGCCGTTGAACTAGGAGAGCAACGTCATCAGCCAATTCGAAGTCATTTAGGTGCTCCATGGTAATGGGTTGCCACAGTAATCCACGATTTGGCTCACGGTCAATCGCACCTACCAGGATCTCGTCGATTACGATGACGAACAGTAGCGGTGATAGTATACATCCTTGCCTCACTCCAGCAAAGACCCAAATGGGATCGGACAAAACACCGTTGTGCAGTACTCTGCACGAAAATGCCCTGTACTGTTCTTCAATGAGGCCGATGATTTTCTCAGGGACACCCTTGCGCCTGAGAGCTTCCCAAATGTTTCCGTGATTGAGACGGTCGAAAGCTTTTTCGTAATCAATGAACACCAGGTAGAGAGACTCTTCGCTCCAGGATGATACGGAGCGTGACAATATGGTCCACAAAGGATCGTCCGGCATGGAATCCTGCTTGCTGCCGTTGGAGAGTTGCGTCTATCTTCTCCTGTATCCGGTTAAGGATCACTTTGCAGAGGACTTTGAGAACGACACACATGATGCCACGCCAATTATCGCATACAGTCAGCCCTTTTTGGGTACCTTTACTAAGACGCCTTGCATCCAATCGGCCGGAAATGTCGCGGTTTCCCATATGTTGCAGTATAATTGATGCAGTAGTTGTGCGGATACTACGGGGTCAGCTTAGAGCACCTCAGCTGATATGCGATCGACCCCTGGGGCCCTGTTCGATTTCATGCTACGGATGGCTGTTCCTATCTCTTGCACTGATGGAGCTTCGGTGTTGACACGGGTAATGCGTCGAACCCTTGGCGGATCATGCTGAGGTGTTTATGGCGTGACTGACACTTGAAAAAGGTTTCCAAAGTGCCCGAACCAGCGTTTCAACTGGTCATCCGGGTCGGTCAGTAACTGTCCAGACGTGGGCATCGTAGCATTCATCTTGGTCCCACTAAGGCGACGTGAGACATCGTAGAGGAAACGGATGTCGCCTGTGTTTGCGGCTTTCCGCTTTCGTCGGCTAGGGAGTCCGCCCACGCTCTTTTGCGCTGACGGGCTACGGCTTTGGCTCCTCGTGTTTTCGCTCGCTCTATCGCGGCTTTCGCGTTCCTTCGCTCCTCTATCTTCCTCCAGGTATCATCTGTGATCCACTGCTTTCTTCGGGTGCGTAGCTCACCCAAATTATTCTCGCCGGTGGCGATGAAGGCGTTGTTGATGGCGCTCCATTCTTCTACGCTTCCACCTTCTGGAATATTCTCAGCACGGTTCTCTAGCTCCTCGACGAAGGACCTTTTCACCGCAGCGTCTTCCAGTCGGTGTGTGTTGACCCGGTGCCCGATTTTCTCCTCCTGTCGATGGATCCTAGCAATGCGCAGCCAGAACTCGCCGATTAAGAGATGATGGTCTGACGCAATGTTTGCGCTATGTTTGTTCCGCACATCAAGAAGGCTCCGCCTCCATTTTCGGCTGATGCAGATATGGTCGATTTGATTTTCCGTTACGCCATCACGGGAAACCCATGTCACTTTGTGCACTGGTCGATGAGGAAAGAGCGATCCCCCAATCACCATGTCATTGTTGCCACAAAACTCTGCAAACAGCTCTCCGTTTTCGCTCATTTCTCCGAGACCATGGCGTCCCATGACGTGTTCATAGTCCGAGTTGTCGGAACCAACCTTCGCGTTGAAGTCGTCCATGAGAATCTTGATATCGCCTTTCGGAGTCTTGTCCACGATAGCATTCAGTTGACTGTAAAAGATCTCTTTATCTTGCAATTCGGCAGCATCGGTTGGTGCGTAACATTGGATCATGGTAAGGTTTCGAGCCCGTGTTCTGAATCTGGCTACAATTATCCTCTCATTAATAGGTTCCCACTTCATGAGCGCAGCGTGGGCGTGAGCGCTGAGCAGGAAACCAACTCCACGGTGGCGAGGAGCGTGATCACCTCGTAGACCAGAGTATAGCAGAATTTGACCCGACGCCAATCTGTGTTCTCAAATATACTATATTAATAATATAACTCACTTCCAGCTTTTTCTGGCGACCCTTTATCCTGTGCTTGTGGCGCCGCTTGTGACGAACGTGGCAACTATTACACTCTAAAAACGTATGCCCTTCAGAAATACACAGCTGTCAACATTAATGAACTAGGGATGTCAATAATCTCTTCAGTTATCGATAAATAATATCAAAATGTTTAGGGTTTAAATAAACAAGTCATATTCTTTGCGTAATAGTTTTTGCACACAATATACTTTAAGTCAAAATGAATCAACAAGTATCCCCATTAGCTATAGCAATTTGACCAAATTATTTCACTTATCGGTACTTCCAAAACAAATATGCTCCTGGAAAAAAATGATAATTGCGAAACGTCAAATTGCGTATGTTCCATCACTGATATGCGACAGTTACAAAATATAAACTTAATATTTATTTGCTTTGTCCAATATCATAATTTTGTTTGTGCAAATTGAATCTTGTACATCCCTAAATATGATTGACGACCAAAACAAAAGGAAATGTCATGGAGACACGGTTAAACATATTTAGCAAATATGTAGTTTAATTTAAGGTTGATTGCCACGTTTGACGCTAGATTGTGCTGTATGCTGTTCGCCAATTCAATGTATGGGGAACGCGGAAGTGAATCATATTGTTTATATAATATATTTGGTGTTCTCCAAAGTTCGGCCAACGGACTTCGCTCAGTCCTAGGATCTCAAACTTCATACGGCATGCCTCATTGGCTAGTTGTGCCAGTTTACCCTGCTGGGCTAGGGTTAATACATTCCAAGTTCCAATTCTTGTCCGTTGTTTCGCGCTAAAAGTCGTTGCCGTTGAATCAGTTCGTAATCTTTCATTTTCGGTTTCAGTAACGGTTTTTTGGGTTTCGTAAACAGTAGGTTGTTGGCCTAAGGTCCCCTATCCACCGTGGTAGGACTGCCACCTTAGGTATAGCTTCCGGTGGAGGAGCATTTCATACTCAGCCGCTGGATGCCAGAACAGACGCTGTTTGAGCCGCACCTCCTTGGTGAACAGACACTCGGATCGTACCTCCTCAATCTAGCTGAAGTCATAAGGACAACAGTGCCCAGGCTGCACTACCAGCTAAGCGCACAACTCTTACCTGGCGGTCTTTCAGAGTGTCGACTACCTGGAAAAACTTGGAGAACCGGGAATCCTCAGGGAATTTTATTTAACAGAGAAAAACCTGGAATACTCAGGGAATATCTTGAGTACTCAGGGAAATTTTACTCCGAAAAAAAAACATTGGTTCGGACATTGCAGTAGTAAAAATCCATATAGAAATTTCGCTGCAAGGATTTTTCCAGAAATTCCGTCTGCGTTACTTTCTAGAACTTCTTCAGAAATACCTCTTGGAATGTCTTCCAGGATTTCTTATAAAGTTCCTTCCGTATTTTCACGCTATTTTTCTTGGTATTCCTTTTTGATTTTTTCCCGGAAAGGTATAGGATCTTGTACCATTTGGGCAGGTGTACCTATTTTGGGCACTTGCCGCTATAACTAAGCCAATTTCGAAGCGATTGATTTGAAAATTTGTACAGAGTTAGGCACGTACAGTATCTAACTCTGTTAAAAAAATCAAATCCATCGGTTTGAAATTGACTTAGTTATAGCGGCAAGTGCCCAAAATAGGTACACCTGCCCAAATTGTACAATACCCTACTTCCGGATTCCTTCCAGGAATCCTGAATTCCAACCAATTTCTCCTGGAGTTTTTCACGAGGATGCTATTTCTTCCCGGTGTTGCTCCCGGAGTTCCCCCAGTGTTTTGCTCAAAGAAATCTTCGTAAGATTTCTTCCAGAATGTATCCCAGATTTTCTATAAGAATTTCTGTCGTGATAAATCGTGGAATTTCTTTCGGGATTCCTCATGGTGATTTTACGCGATTCCTACCGGTGTTCCACTTGGGACTTTCCCAGAAGATCTCCCCAGAATTTCTTTCAGAATTGCTAAAGGAGTTATTCCTGGGATTTCTACTAAAGCTCCTCCAAGGGTTTCTGAAGGATTTTTCACGAATTTTCCGCAAGAGTTCCTCAAGAGATTTCTTTCATTTTTTTTTCCTGTGATATCTTCAAACAATTTCTGTCGACTTTCTTCGAGATTCCCTTCCTGGTCTCGTACAGGAATTTCAGCTGGGATATTTCTTAAAAGTTCTCGCGAGGTTTATTTTGAAGTTTTAACTGAGATTTCTCTTGGAGTATCTCCTGGAACTTCTCTCAGAAGATTTCTTCCGATATTGGTCATGAGATGTCTCTCAGAGTTTTTCTGAATTTACCCTGTGTGCTTTTGGGATTTCCACAGGAGTTATTGCTCATTTTTCTCATTGAATTCTTCTCTTGAATTCTTTCAGAGCCAGGCTGTTCCTTGTAGTTATACCGGATTTCTTGCAGTGAACCACCTGAGATTTTTTTACAAATATTCTATGCCTTAATCCCAAAACTCTTCCTGGCATCTTTACCAGAAATTCTCCCGAGATTCTGCATACTCCTTTAGGGATTTCTCCCAAAGTTATTGCACGGTATTCTACCGGTTTTCCTCAGTATATCTCCCTGTGGCGATTCCCTAACCTCAAATCTACCTGTTCAACGATTGTAAATTCTTGAATTTTCTCAACAAATTGGCTTGTACTTTGTAGAAAATGACGAGAATAGTCGTTTTCGTCCATCTTCAATTTGATCTTGCTCCTGTATTCCCCGCAAATGCAAGTAATAGGGTTGTTGAACAGGTAGAAAGTGAGGTTACGAGACGCCACTGAATCTCCTGAGATAACTTACGAAATACCTTATAAGATATTCCTGGAGACATTTTCGAGGGAATTCAAATAAAATCTTGCGTAAAACTCCGCAAAGTGTTATTGAAGGAACCTCGACAGGAACTTCAGGAAAAACCTGAGAAAAAATGAGACATCTCGAAAAAAGTACTAGGTAATAGTAATCCCGAGAAGAAATATTAAGGACATCCAAGGAGGAATTCTGAAAACCTCATGGAATCCTGAAAGCAGTTACGGACAAAACTCCGCGAGGAAAACAAGAGAAATATCAGAAAACTATCGGTAAAAATCCCGACATAAACTATTGTAATTGGAAAACCACTAAGAAGACACGAATACTGTCTTCATCCAGCGGCTGTACCGACTGAACGAAACATAACACGAAGTGGCTACGAATAAGATGCTATTCTCGCGAAAAAAAATCATAGCTCGGAGCGGGGGAATCGAACCCTCACTCATCCGGATGGCTACGAGGCTCGACCAATTTTTTTTTTTTTTTTCCTCCCCTGTTGGGGAAATTAAGCCACTGCGTCCAATAGGCTGAACTTTTGTGGCATGTCCCGTTTTGATATTCGCATCTAGCCAGCTAATTACCATGTGTCAAGTAATCAGCTACTGCCACGACGCGTCGTCTCCCAGTCAGGTGCAATGGAATTGATAAACTCCAAGACCTTCCCAGGTTTTGCAGACCAGATCTCACTGGGTTGCAAGCAACCACTATTTAGAAATCTTTGCCTGCGCGTGTATAAAGCACCACAACTGCAAAGCAGATGTTCCGAGGTTTCACGTTCCGTATTACAGAAACGACAGATATCACTCTGAATATGGCCAATATTTTTCAAGTGATACCTGCTCGGGCAGTGTCCAGTTACTAGGCCAGTGTATGTACATAGAGCTCTCTTGTTGAGCTCTAAGAGCTTTTTGGTTTTATAAGCATTTGGTGTTATTAATCGTTTTGACTGATTGCAATTTTTGACGTCCATCCAATTGGATATCACCCTCTGCTCAGCCCAGCGTTTCAGGTCCATTTTAATGGTACAGTTTGATATACCACAGAATGGTTCTGGGCCAGCAAACTGTAAATTGGAACCACTTTTAGCAAGCTCGTCTGCCATTTCATTTCCTTCAATGCCACAGTGACCTGGAACCCAGTATAAGTTTACTGAATTCCCTTGGCACAGCCTGCGCAGTGAAAGAATGCATTCCCAGACAAGCTTTGAAGTACATTTGTAAGCGCACAATGCTTTTAGTGCAGCTTGACTATCTGAAAAAATACAAATATTTGCAAATCTGTATTTTCTCTCAAGGCAGATATTTGCGCATTTCAAAATAGCAAGAATCTCTGCTTGAAACACCGTAGGATAGTGTCCCATCGCCACTGAAATTTGTATTCCAGGGCCGTAGATTCCTGCTCCCGTTTTCATTCCAACTTTTGAGCCATCTGTATAGAATTTGATTGACCCTTGACGAACAGTGGGACCTCCGACTTCCCAATCTGCACGAGTTGTTTCGTGCAACTTGTAAGGAACATCATGGTTCTCCACAGGTTTCATCCAGTCTTTAATCATTTTCATTACTGGCCTATTTTGAAAGTATTGTGAAATGCTCAGGTGACCTACAAGATCACCTGGCATAAACTTGTCAACTCGTTCAAGTCTCAGCAATTCCTTTTCTGCTTCTAATTGCACGTACTCGTGCAATGGTAGCAGATTGAGAATCGCGTCTAAAGCTTTTGATGGCGTGCTTCGCATCGCTCCTGTAACAGCAATGGACGCAAGACGTTGAATTTTCGCAAGCTTTGATTGCGTGGTAACCTCTTTTGTTTTTGGCCACCAGACAAACGAAGCATACGTCACTTTTGGGCGGATTATGGCAGTATAAATCCACATTATCATTTTTGGTTTCAAGCCCCACTTCCTGCCAATAGTTTTGGAGCATAGCCAGAACGCACTTGTTGCCTTACCGATCACGGACTCAATTTGAGCATTCCAGTTCAGTTTAGCATCCAGTATCAAACCTAAGTATTTGACTCGATCACTAGGATGAATTTGTATCCCTCCAAGCCGAAAAGCTTTTAGGTTGATCTTCCTTCTCCTAGTGAAAGGGACAATTACGACTTTTGACGGGTTGATGCTAAGGCCTTCCTTAATACACCATGAATGTGTATAGTTTAGAGCCCTTTGCATTCTTTCCGAAACAGTTTCGTCATACTTTCCTCTCACTATTATGACTATATCGTCTGCAAAGCCCACAACTTCGAAACCTTTTTCCTTCAAGCTTCTTAGAAGATCGTCTACAACCAAGGACCACATTAGTGGTGAGAGGACTCCTCCTTGAGGGCAACCTTTCGTTGCCCTTACTGTTATAGAAGAACTTCCCAGCTCAGAGGTGATTTCTCTTTTTGCAAGCACAGTATAAATCCAATGTATGATACATTGGTCGAAGTTTTTGTTCTCCATGGCACGCTTCATAGATGAATAGGAGGCATTATCAGATGCTCCTTCTATGTCTAAAAAGGCGCATAGAGCTATTTCTTTTGCTGAAAACGTTTTCTCCACCTTTGTTACTAGCGAATGAAGTGCCGTAACCGTTGACTTACCAGATTGATAAGCAAACTGGAAGTCAGATAGGGGATGGTCTTTTATGTAAGAAGAATTGATAAAATCCTTCAAAACCTTTTCCATAGTCTTCAACAAAACTGAAGAATAGCCGGGGCCCGTGGCGTAGTTGGTCACACGTTCGCTTCATATGCGGATGGTCATGGGTTTGATTCCCAGCCCCGGCACTTGCAATTTTTCGTCAGTTGCTTTTCCCCCGAGAGCAACTGACACTGACCCTCTTCTGAGCCCCATGGCTCAAACGGACCCGGATACCTGGACATCGGCGAACTGCTACTCATACTCATAATGGACCCCCAATCGGACTGGAAAGGAACAACGGCCATCTATCATCATCCTTGTGCTCATCATTCTACTAGGTATAAAGTAGAAAAAGTGAAAGCAGCAGAAAGGCAACCAGTTTGATAAAGTAGAATAGAATCTAGGCGCTGTACAAAATGTAAGTGCAGCTGTCAATTGAAATTGCTCACGTAGTGCCCCAGTGGACAATAGAGCTGTAAATTAGATTAAGTGATTAAGAATAAAAAAAAAACTGAAGAAAGACTAATTGGCCTGTATGCTTTGGGATGCGTCTTGTCTCGCTTCCCCTTTTTTGGTATAAAGATAACTTTTACAAGTCTCCATTTTGATGGAACGTAATTCAATCTTAAACTAGCCTTGAACATCTCAATTAGTGATGGAACCAACACCGCTTCTCCATTTTGAATCAGTGCTGGAAATATTCCATCAACTCCTGCAGATTTAAAAGGCTGAAAAGATCTAATTGCATTTTCCACTCTGGCCTTCGTGAAGATTTCATCAGCTAAATCTGAGGCGGTGTTTATTGTACTAATTGACTCCGAAGAGTTTAAACTAGGACATCCTTCACCTTCCAGAGATATAGTATCATTGGAATCCACACTTAGAACCGAACCTGGAAAATGGGTTTCCATCATTAAATCCAAGGTTTCACGAGGAGTTTTGGTAAAAGCTCCATCGTCGCGCTTCAGGTTTCCCAATTCATTTGAATGATCTTTTGCAAGCGTTTTTTGTAGTCTTGCAACTACAGGAGTGCTGTTTATGTTTTCACATGTCAGCATCCAAGATTTTCTTTTCGATTTTCGTATTTCGTTGTTGTAATCAGTCAGGGCTTTCCTGTACTGAGTCCAATCTCCCGTTTGTTTCGCTCTATTGAACATTTTACGAGAAAATTTTCTAAGGCGATCCAGTTTTAAGTTCCACCATGGCACGTCTCTAGTAGAAGACGATTGTATGGTGGGACAACTTCTGTTAGAGGAATTGATGATACTTTCATTTACCCTTTGAGAAAAAGATTCTAACTTTTGGGTTGAATCAATAGTTTCTCCCATTGTAAATGAATGCGTATTCAACAATTCTACATATTGATCCCAGTTTGTCCTCCTGGGATTTCTAAATGCGGTTCTAGAATAATCTCCACCACTCCAATTGAAAATTATGTGTTTATGATCAGATTGTAACGTTTTGACGTTTTTCTCTTCTTTAAGTAAAATAATGTTGGTTTTGATTCACACACTTGACAAATAAAAATGAAAAATAAAAGTTGAATTGCATTTGCTTGTATTGAATGGAGTAGATAGAAAAGCGGTTTTGACGTTTTTCTCTTTTTTAAGCAAAATGCTTTTGAATTCGTTTAATTTAGTTTTAGTTTATTAGAATATTTTAAGAAATGTTTTGAATTAAATATAAACCCTGAATATAACCTGAATTTGCTCGTGACTGATTTGTGTTAGCAATAAATTATGTATGTCGACTTTTGGTTTGTGTCTCGGCTAACTCATATGCCATAAACGACGTAGTGAGTACAGTAATGGCTCCTGAAAATATGTATCTCAATTACACCATCTTGACGAACCTAGATAGGCGCCAACTGATTCCAATCGCCATGCGAATAGTTCGTTGGCGCAATTTACTAAAAGAATAGGGGGATTGTTAGAGTAAGTTTCTTAACAGCAAAATGACTTAAGCTCGGTCATTTCGTTCGCTACAAGGCTGGTGTATAGAAGTGATCGCGCTTTTTGGAAGTTAAAGTTTAAAGTTAATTCGTTCCAAAGTTCAATTGTGCCCTTCGTTACAAGTACCGAAGGTAATTTAGTGAAATAGTGAATTCTCTGTGTTGTGTCCTAAACGTTTTTTCTGATTCTCTGCAGTTAATTAGTACGTGTTTCCGGTCTGCGAGACCGAGTTCGCGATCGTTCTATATCGTACTTGTTTTAGTACATAAAAAAGGTAATTGATTAGTGTAATTGGTGTTTTTCATGATAGTTAATTTTAAATGTCTTATTCGCGTTGGACTTTCTCCAGCGCTTAGGCGCTTTTTATTGTACGGGCTGGTGCAAGTGTCAGAACTCGACAAGCGGAGTCGATTTTGGGGTTCCGTGGCGTCTTCAGGCGCCAACCTCGTCCAGGAAGGACGGAATAGAGCTCGGGTGTCCGCTAAGGCCCGCCTTTCGAGGCAGTTAAACGGAGAGAAGTGAGGTTCGTCGTCAAAGTCGAACGAAACAACTCCGACGGTCGCCAAAAGCCGTCGTCGACTCCACCACACGTCAAAAACCCCGGTGGAGAGAGTCCGAGAGCTCGGTCCCTCGTACGTCGCCAATCAGCGTACGTCGGATCAGATCCGAATTCGGAAAGTAGAAGACGTGGCATTCCCCGCTCGGCCTAGCAGGAATCTAAGTACACGAAGCCGGGTCGCTGGGCTCTGTCGCGTCTCTATTGACCTTAGGAGGATCAACCCGGGAAGCACGAACCCTCGTCCGTGCAAAGCTCTCGAAGGAAACCAAGCGGAAGCCTTCCGTCCAGCCACCACTTCCTCCGCACCGTACTTCGGCCATCCTACCCGAGCTCAACGTGCATCGCTGCGCGCCATTGCAGCAGCTAAAGCGGCTAAGCCAACAGTCGCCATCGCTACCGAGGACGTCGAAACGAGATCGTCAGAGCGAGCCGTCTTCGCCGGCATCGGCCGGGAACTCCGGGGCAAGGACATCGTCGGAGAACTTCGAGACACCGCACCGCTTCAAAAACCTGCGCAGGTACGTGGAAACTCTGTTCATGGCCATGATTTGTTTCCCATAGTGTTTAGCTCCCCGTTATAGACATTTCCGTTAAAGTTCAACCCGAATAAGCCTAGTACTTTCTTGAATAAATGTAATTTTTGAGCTAGAAGTTCTGATAGTCAGTTGATTCCGTTTTGGGCATTTTCCCTAGAGAATTCATACGTGTATCTTTATTCCGTTTCCGTTTCCGTTTTTGGTAGATTGACCTTTCAGGCTTCTGTTCTTCAGTTGCGTGCGTTTGATTTGAGTGAGCTTAAGTTCGGGTCTAAACGGGTTCAAGAAAGGGTTCTGGAGTTTGGCGTACCTACAGGTTCGTTACGTTGGCATTTTCCGTTACCAGTATAGCCGTTCACGAGTCCCCTGAGGGAATAGTCTCAGAAACAGTCGGGCAAATTTCAGAAAAGACAGGTGGTCTCTCGCCTAGCGAGAGTGGCGCTAAAGCCATCTTGTTTGTTAAAACCTCGTGTGAGGCTTTGAACGGTTACATTTGGCGCCCAACGTCAAAAAAGAGTTTTTAGTAAAAATTTTCAGTAGTTGGAATAACTAAATTTGAAATTTATTTTTGCAGCTTTTAATTTGAATTTGAATTTAATATTGCTTTTTCCGGTCGACATTGAATTTTATAGCTTTTTGTTGCATCTGATTGAATTTGTTAGGTTAAGTTGATTTTTTTATAGTAAATTGAATTGAATATTTTAGGTTAAGGATAATAGTGATTTTTGTGGTGATTTGAATTTTTAGGTTAGGTTTAGCTTTTTTCTTGTTTTTCTATCTTGTGAGTTTGATTGGATTGAATTGGAATTTTGTTGAATTAGAGTTGAATTTTTGATTGTTTGAATTAGGATTGCTTTCAAAATGAGTGGTCCATACATTTTACCGGAAGCAGAGCATCTGCTGGCCGAGGAGGTCGAGTTTGATTTGAAACTTCGAGGACAGGTAGTAGATCGAAGAGAGACCTTAGAAGACAAGCAGCGTTTTTTGCGTCGGTTGATGAAGGAAGAGAAGAAAACGAAAGCTGGTTGCAAAGGGAAGCACTATTTTAGAGTGGAAGTTGAGAACATTGAGGATAAAGTCAGACTAATTGTATCCGATCTAAACAAAAAGTTCGATCGTGTGTTAATTTCAAGGTTAAGGCATTACTTGATTCGCGCGCATAGTGCAGTGGTCGAAAGCGAGGAAGAGGAAATTCATCAGATCGAAATTTGTAGACAGATTGAGCAAATTTTGAAGTCCCATGAACAGAAGATATTCATGGAATCAGAGGAGTCGTGGAAGGATCTGATAGTTCCGGAGAAGAGTCAGATAGGAATTGCAGGTAAAGATGACAAAAGTCAGAAGAATCAAGAAGATGAGAAAGAGAGTGAAGACGAAAGGGCGTTACAGAAGCAAAAAGAGTTAGAAGCAGAATGGGAAGAGTTTATACGTTGGAAACAGGATAGGTTATTCAAGGAGGCGAAATCGAATATGAGACAGTCAGAGGAAACAGAATCAGGGAAACATAAAGGTACAGTGAACGACGATGAAGGGCCACCGAAGAGTTATAAGAGCCACAAATCGCGTTCGAGGTGTAGAGATTCGAGCGGAAGTAGTGATGGACGGTCGCCGGAGCGCTATAAGAACCGAAAGTCGCTTAGAGAGTTTCAGAAAGTAGGTAATTTTGAGAGAACACAGGGTGACAGACGGCCGCCGGAGAGTACTAAGAGCCGGAGATCACGACAAAGCGTTAGTAGAGAGAAAGAGGGTAGAAACAACCGCAGAAGTGTTAGTGGGAGAAGAGAAAGTAGATACAAGCGATACAGTTCAGAAAGCAGCGTAGAAAGATCGAGGAAAAGGAGGTCGAAGGAGAGGAGTAGGAGAAATGTACAGAGTGACTCAGAAGATGATCAGAAAAGAGACAGGTTAAAAGGCTGTCGAAGAAATCGTAGAAGATCGTTGTCATCGACCGAATCTGAGCACAATAGAAGGCATTACAGGAAGTCGAGAGTTGAAAATTGGGACCTAAATTTCTCGGGTGACAGTAGGTCAATGCAGGTTGAGGATTTTCTCAGTAGGATTCAAAAATTATCCCGTCATGAAGGGGTATCCAAGGAGGAACTGCTCATGAATATTCACCGCAGATTGAAAGGGGAAGCATACGACTGGTGGTTTACAAGGGAGGAGCACCTAACCAGTTGGAAGAAGTTCGAGAGTGAAATACGTTTCAGGTATGGAAATCCGAACAGAGACAGGGGAATCAGAGCGCAAATACGGGAGTTAAAGCAAAGAAAGGGCGAAACGTTCATAGCTTATGTAACAGAGGTGGAGAAGCTGAATCAATGCTTGCAGCGACCTTTTTCGTCAAGGACATTGTTTGAGTTGATATGGGAGAATATGCGCCCACATTATCGCTCAAAGCTATCGGTCTTAGACATTGACGATTTAGAGGATTTAATTGAGGTGAATCACAAGATCGATGCAAATGATCCTGGGTTTTATAGGCCCAGCCAAGGTAACAGGAACGATCTCCATCATCTTCAAGTCGAAAGCGACTATTCGAGTGAAGATGAGGTGCCGGTTAACACGTTAAAGCCAAATCAACGGAAATCATCAACTACTAAACAGCAACAACAGGAAGTACAGCAGCAGAAACCTCTAGTGACCGTTGACAATTCACAACAACGTCAATCGAACAAAAGTTCGTCTGTAGTATGCTGGAATTGTCGAAAGACCGGCCATATTTTCAGAGAATGCAGAGGGCCAAAGCAAATTTTTTGCTATGCTTGCGGAAATGCTGGGAAGACAACGAGGAATTGTGATAGGGATCATTCGTTTTTGAACCAACAGAGACCGCAAAATAATCGTTCGACAAACTAAAGGCGGGGTGCATGAAGGGGAATCCATCCACCTCGCTGTCGGAACGAATTCCCGGACAAAATGATTTAGGACATTTCGAGAATTCTGTCCTAGAAGTTAGGGTCAATCCTAGCTCATGTCCGCACATAAAAGTAGAAATTTTAGGGACCGAAGTCGTTGCACTTCTTGACTCTGGTGCGGGGTTGAGCGTGATGAGCGCTCTTAACATTATACAATCACATGGCTTTAAAATAATTAAGAGCAATATAAAAATTTGTACAGCGGATGACACGGAGCATACGTGTTTAGGGTATGTAAACATTCCCTATACACTTGGTAATGAAACGAGGGTCGTACCAACATTGATAGTGCCTGAAATTAGAAAACCATTAATTCTGGGCATGAATTTCTGGAAGGCATTTCAAATAAGGCCGATGATATCGTCTAGGAACCGCATTGAGGAGTTAGAGCTAACATGGACGTCGGATTTGGAGGAGAAAACGGTAATAAACTATCTTCAAGTTGAAAAAGAATTAGTAGCGGAAACCGAGCCGATCCAGTTTTCAGTTCGGATAGTGGAGCCATCCGAAGAAGGACCCCAGACGTGGATATCTAAACCAGAAGAGGACGAGACTCTAGACATTCCGACCTTAGAATTGCCTCAAAATCCTCAGGAGGCAATTGACAACATCGAGACGGAACATGAACTGACTTCGGAACAAAGGGCTCAACTACAAGAGGTTCTAAGCGGATTCGATTGCACTAGTCAAGGACGACTTGGCAAAACAACATTGATCGAGCACGAAATCGAGGTTATTGAAGGAGCAAAAATGAGAGAGATGCCGATGTATCGGTATTCACCTCAAATATGGGGAAAGATCGAGCAAGAACTAGAGCGATGGAAGGAGCTTGATGTAATCGAGGAATGCGTGACAGAGTTCTCCAACCCGTTAGTTCCCGTCAAGAAGGCAAACGGGAAAATCAGAGTTTGTTTGGACTCGAGACGAGTGAACACGATCACAAAGAAAGACGCATACCCAATGCGAAATATGTCGGAGATTTTCCACCGTCTCCAGAAGGCCAAATACTTCAGCGTGGTGGATTTGAAAGATGCGTACTTTCAAATTCCACTAAAAGAAAGTTCACGGAATTACACGGCGTTTCGCACCCCCAAAGGACTCTTTAGGTTCAAAGTAGTGCCGTTTGGCCTCAAAAACGCACCATTTACCATGACAAGGTTAATGAATAGGGCAATTGGTTTTGACCTCGAGCCAAAAGTCTTTATATATCTTGATGATATTATAATTATAAGTGAAACTTTTGAAGAGCACTTGCAGCTCCTGAAAGAAGTCGCTACTCGACTTCAAAAGGCAGGATTGACGATTTCAGTAGAGAAAAGCAGGTTTTGCCGGAAACAAGTACGATACTTGGGGTACTTGCTTACTGAAAAGGGTTTGAACATCGAGAGTTCCAAACTGGAACCGATTTTAAACTATCCCAGACCAAAAACGGTAAGGGAAGTTCGGAGATTGATGGGACTCATGGGATTTTACCAAAAGTTCATCCCACGGTACAGCCACCTAACGGCACCGATAACTGATTTACTAAAAAAATCCAAAAAGTTCAAATGGTCTGAAGCAGCTGAAGAGGCCCTTACGCAGCTGAAAACTGTTCTTACCTCCGCTCCAGTTTTAGGAAACCCAGACTACACACGACCATTTATAATTGAAACGGACGCTTCACAGCTGGCAGTTGGCGCAGCTTTAATCCAGGAATTTGACGAAGGAAAACGGATTATAGGATACTTTAGCAAAAAACTCTCGAGTACGCAACGCAAGTATTCAGCTACTGAGAGAGAATGCTTAGGAGTTCTTCTTGCCGTGGAGAACTTCCGGCATTACATAGAGGGCTCTACGTTTACGGTAATAACCGATGCAAAAAGCATTACATGGCTATTTTCTCTCTCTGCCGCCAACGCAAATTCTAGATTGTTGCGTTGGGCACTGAAGCTTCAATCATACGACTTCACGTTGCAATATCGAAAAGGAAAGGACAATGTCTTGGCCGATTGCCTATCCAGAATAGAAAGCATAACCTCTGTAGACCAGGATTACGCAAAATTGAAGAACCAAATCATCCAAGACCCTGTCAACTTCAAACAGTTTATGGTTAAAGGAGATCGTGTATACAAGTACATGGCCGACACGAAGAGGCTCACGGATCGACGTTTTGAGTGGAAATACTACCCACCCATGCAGGAACGGGAACAGATAATTCGTACCATTCATGAACCAGCACACCTTGGGTATGATAAAACACTTAATTCGCTAAAGGAAAAATTTTATTGGCCTCGAATGGCCACAGAAACGAGGGAGTATTGCCGGTCGTGCATGGCCTGCAAAACGTCAAAGGCAACCAATATAAACACTACGCCACCCATGGGTTCACAGAAAAAGTTTTGCGACCACCCGTGGCAACTTATTACGCTGGACTACGTTGGACCGTTCCCGCCGTCAGGGAAATCTAGGAACACCTGTCTGCTAGTATTAACAGATGTCTTCACAAAATTCGTATTGATCCAGCCATTTCGCCAAGCAACAGCAGCGACCCTGGTGCAGTTTTTGGAGCAGGCAGTATTTTTGTTGTTTGGTGTTCCCGAAACTATCTTAACGGACAACGGTACCCAATTCACGTCCAAGGAATTTGGGAACCTATTGCAGCACTACGGAGTCAAACACTGGCTGACCCCGTCTTATCACCCACAGGTGAATAATACCGAAAGGGTAAACAGGGTGATTACTACCGCCATTAGAGCAACAATAAAGGGAGCTCATCGGAACTGGTCCGATAATTTGCAACAAATTGCCAATGCGATTCGCACGTCGGTTCACGAATCGACGAAATATACCCCATATTTCCTAACCTTTGGAAGGAACCAGATTTCTAATGGGCAGGAGTATGAAAGAATGAGAGGCACAACTCTCAACAATAAAAACGTAGATTTAACCGATAGTGATAGGGAAAAACTATACCAACAGGTCCGCAAGAATTTAGCGGATGCTTACCAGAAGCAAAGCAAATATTATAATTTAAGGTCCAATAGAAATGCTCCTACTTATCAGGTAGGAGAAAAAGTCTTAAAACGTAACACTTTACTTTCTGATAAAGCTAAAGGCTATTGTGCCAAATTAGGGCCAAAATTCGTCCCAGCAATAGTGATCAAAACATTAGGTGATAGCTATGAGTTGGAAGACCTGAATGGTCATCCACTTGGCATATTTCATGCCAATTTCTTGAAGAAGTTTTAGAGGTTTTTGGTAAATAGGCTATGACATGGTCCCGAAGGAACATGTACAAAATATAAACAATCGTTTCTCAAAGAAAACACAAAACTTTTGGAAGTTAGCGAAAAGAACTACTACTAGGATTAGTTTACAGGTTTTTTGCCTAACCGGACAATTTTCACAAAACTACTTAATGACTAGATAAGTGTTATAACTACATTAGTAAGAAAAGTAGGATAGATAGAAAGTTAAAAAGGAATAAATCACTCACCAGAAACCACTTGGTCATCACATGAGGTCGGGTCGTCAAGAGGGGAAATCCGTCCGGTCCTCAGCGTCCGTTGTCGCGCCGCGTCCGGTACCAACTCGGGTGCGGGAGTGGGAACACGGAATGGTCCATCGTGACATCCGCCTCCCACACCACCTGGGTACATTCCATGGTGGAATCACTCGCGTCGAATTAACCGCTCCATCCGCGTCGCGAAACAGCAGCATCCCACGAAGTTGTTGCATCCGTCCACTGGAGACACGTCGTGGAATTTTCGTCCGGTACGGGTCTCGCCGCGATGCACTACTGGTTGCAGCTCAGACAGGTGGCCGGAAGCTTGTCGGGGATTCCATAACACTCGCGGATTAGTCCTACTACCAGACCGCATGGTGGGAGAATATATTTTTCGGTCGTCACGGAATCGGTTGATCTTCGCCGGTGTTTCTTGAAAATCCCACGCTGACCACCTAAAAGAAAGAAAACACAAAGCAATTAACTCTTTACGTTAATATAAGGAGTATCAAATACTCCCCCCGTTCATTGCAATTCCGTCCAATTTTTTTTTTCTCGTTCCACTTCACTCGCGCTGCGTCACGTTCGTTTTCGATTGGAGTGAAAACTGACTTGCAGTTCTTCCGTTTCGTTTTTCGTTCGTTCCGACGGTTGACAGATGACAGTGCGATGTTTTTGCACGTCGCGCGTAGACATTGCGATGAATTTGCAACCTGTCAGATACGTTATGCTGCATGAGTCGGTGTCTGTTAAATGAAAATAGGGTTGTGTAATACGTCGCAAATTATGTTTAATTTGTTTTTGATTATGTTTTATACGGTTTCGGTTCAGAAGAAACAGAGGTTAGGTCAGACAGTTGGTTCTGATGAATCTGTTGATTCTATGTTAAGCAGTCTGATTGCGAAGGTGTCAAATCATATTTGATGAGTCAATCAACTGCAGCTTCGGTAACAATTAGTGAAGGTGACGAACAAAGTTCGTTGTGCTGATTGTTAAATTAGTTTCGCACAAACTCTTTTTTCTATTAACAGACATGGACCATTTTTTTTTTAAGCTTTGAATTTAGTTTGTTTCAACTGCAAGGAATGTTTTTACTCTAAATTGGAGAGATGTAGTTTTTTATGAGTTATGAAAATTTGATCAGTTTTTCTGATCAAATTTTCATAAAACCGGGTGGTGTGATGTAACGTTTTGACGTTTTTCTCTTCTTTAAGTAAAATAATGTTGGTTTTGATTCACACACTTGACAAATAAAAATGAAAAATAAAAGTTGAATTGCATTTGCTTGTATTGAATGGAGTAGATAGAAAAGCGGTTTTGACGTTTTTCTCTTTTTTAAGCAAAATGCTTTTGAATTCGTTTAATTTAGTTTTAGTTTATTAGAATATTTTAAGAAATGTTTTGAATTAAATATAAACCCTGAATATAACCTGAATTTGCTCGTGACTGATTTGTGTTAGCAATAAATTATGTATGTCGACTTTTGGTTTGTGTCTCGGCTAACTCATATGCCATAAACGACGTAGTGAGTACAGTAATGGCTCCTGAAAATATGTATCTCAATTACACCATCTTGACGAACCTAGATAGGCGCCAACTGATTCCAATCGCCATGCGAATAGTTCGTTGGCGCAATTTACTAAAAGAATAGGGGGATTGTTAGAGTAAGTTTCTTAACAGCAAAATGACTTAAGCTCGGTCATTTCGTTCGCTACAAGGCTGGTGTATAGAAGTGATCGCGCTTTTTGGAAGTTAAAGTTTAAAGTTAATTCGTTCCAAAGTTCAATTGTGCCCTTCGTTACAAGTACCGAAGGTAATTTAGTGAAATAGTGAATTCTCTGTGTTGTGTCCTAAACGTTTTTTCTGATTCTCTGCAGTTAATTAGTACGTGTTTCCGGTCTGCGAGACCGAGTTCGCGATCGTTCTATATCGTACTTGTTTTAGTACATAAAAAAGGTAATTGATTAGTGTAATTGGTGTTTTTCATGATAGTTAATTTTAAATGTCTTATTCGCGTTGGACTTTCTCCAGCGCTTAGGCGCTTTTTATTGTACGGGCTGGTGCAAGTGTCAGAACTCGACAAGCGGAGTCGATTTTGGGGTTCCGTGGCGTCTTCAGGCGCCAACCTCGTCCAGGAAGGACGGAATAGAGCTCGGGTGTCCGCTAAGGCCCGCCTTTCGAGGCAGTTAAACGGAGAGAAGTGAGGTTCGTCGTCAAAGTCGAACGAAACAACTCCGACGGTCGCCAAAAGCCGTCGTCGACTCCACCACACGTCAAAAACCCCGGTGGAGAGAGTCCGAGAGCTCGGTCCCTCGTACGTCGCCAATCAGCGTACGTCGGATCAGATCCGAATTCGGAAAGTAGAAGACGTGGCATTCCCCGCTCGGCCTAGCAGGAATCTAAGTACACGAAGCCGGGTCGCTGGGCTCTGTCGCGTCTCTATTGACCTTAGGAGGATCAACCCGGGAAGCACGAACCCTCGTCCGTGCAAAGCTCTCGAAGGAAACCAAGCGGAAGCCTTCCGTCCAGCCACCACTTCCTCCGCACCGTACTTCGGCCATCCTACCCGAGCTCAACGTGCATCGCTGCGCGCCATTGCAGCAGCTAAAGCGGCTAAGCCAACAGTCGCCATCGCTACCGAGGACGTCGAAACGAGATCGTCAGAGCGAGCCGTCTTCGCCGGCATCGGCCGGGAACTCCGGGGCAAGGACATCGTCGGAGAACTTCGAGACACCGCACCGCTTCAAAAACCTGCGCAGGTACGTGGAAACTCTGTTCATGGCCATGATTTGTTTCCCATAGTGTTTAGCTCCCCGTTATAGACATTTCCGTTAAAGTTCAACCCGAATAAGCCTAGTACTTTCTTGAATAAATGTAATTTTTGAGCTAGAAGTTCTGATAGTCAGTTGATTCCGTTTTGGGCATTTTCCCTAGAGAATTCATACGTGTATCTTTATTCCGTTTCCGTTTCCGTTTTTGGTAGATTGACCTTTCAGGCTTCTGTTCTTCAGTTGCGTGCGTTTGATTTGAGTGAGCTTAAGTTCGGGTCTAAACGGGTTCAAGAAAGGGTTCTGGAGTTTGGCGTACCTACAGGTTCGTTACGTTGGCATTTTCCGTTACCAGTATAGCCGTTCACGAGTCCCCTGAGGGAATAGTCTCAGAAACAGTCGGGCAAATTTCAGAAAAGACAGGTGGTCTCTCGCCTAGCGAGAGTGGCGCTAAAGCCATCTTGTTTGTTAAAACCTCGTGTGAGGCTTTGAACGGTTACAAGATAGAGAAATCTCATCTGACACGTGCCAGTTTGTGATCTTGTCAAAGATTGCAGCATTGCACAGTGTTAGATCCAAGACCTCTTGTCTGATTACATTTGAGAAAGTAGGTTTATCACCATTATTGCAAATGTCTATATTGTTCGAAGACAGATACTCTAATAGTGACTCACCTCGACTGTTAATATCCGTACTACCCCAAACCGTGTGATGTGCATTGGCGTCACAGCCAATGATAAACGATTTGTTGTTTTCTTTACAGAATTGGACAAATGATGCGATCTCAGGAGGAGGTGCCTCAGGAACATCACCAGGAAAGTAAGCTGAAGCCACAGCGATCTCAGTTTTACCCCTAGTGGTTGGTACCTCTACCATGATTGCAACAATGTCCTTTCCGATAAACTCTGTAATAGGATAGCATTTTAACGTTTTGCGTACTAAGACAGCGGTTCTGGGTGAATCTTGTTGCTCATCATAAAATAGTTTACTATTTTGTGTCAGAACTCCAAGAATCTTTCGTTTATTGGACCATGGCTCTTGAATAAGCGCCACTTCCAGTTCTTCTTTTTTAAACCTTCGACTCAACACAGCAGAAGCACCTTTTGCGTGATGAAGGTTTACCTGTACGAACTTAATTCCTGTCATAAAAAAAAAAATTCATTTACCCACTTTTATTAAGCCTCGGAATTGAGACGTAAGAAAAGTGGCCGATTTTCCCGGAGACAAATAAGGTCCACTGCGTCATTGCTCCGTTTAACACAGTAAGGGCAACATACTGTGGAGGGTGCCCTGGTACTCCACAGGCTCCGTTCACGGTTAAGTATTTATAAGACCCCCCTAACCATTCATTCCTAGGCACGGTACGCTTAACACCATGAATTAGGGGTCGCTTGTTTGGTGGACTTTTACCACCGGATTAGGCAATCCGTAGTGATATTCTTAGCCAGTTGAGGGAACTGCTACCGCCACTACACGGCTATCTAGGCTGATCGGGAATAGAAATTAATATTGATGATCAACTTCTTTAGAGCCCGAACAGCCGGCTCGACCAATGACATTCTTGAAGAAACTTTGATTAGTTTTGGATGGATCTTCAGGAGAAATCCAGCGAGAATCTCTGGAAGTACCTATATCGGGAAACCTTTGCAAGAAATATCGGGACGCACTCTAACAGATATCTCGTGAAAAAATCATGCGGGAATCCAGGAAGAAACTTTGGAAGAAATTCCAGGAACCACGCTCAGAAATCTTGAAATTTTGAAGAGTGGGGGAACTTATTTTCGGCAGTTTTGTTCTCTTCGTCACGGGGGGTTTTTTGAAACCTGATGAACTCAGAGTTGGCATCAAATCCTTTCCAACCAAACTGAATATGATCAAGTTTCAGGCACTTTGGCCGACATAAACCCCTCATTTAGGGGCAGCAGGGACAGGAGTCCAGGGGCTTGACGAACCCCCCCTTCTGCGAGTCGGGTGGCAGCTTGGGAATTCATCCTAAGCGAAAACCGTTCACACATCCGTGTGGATTACCACCTTTGGCTCTTCCTTCGGGGAGTGACCGAGCTTCTGGTTTCCAGATAGCTCAAGCAGAGGATGCCTAGGATGTGGCGGGGTTTCAACAGTGGGCTCTGTTGGATCTCCATAAAAAGCCACACATCCGCAAGCAACTCTGTACAAGCGACCTGGTACCGCTTCCAAAGTGCCTTAGCCCAAATACTCGGAGTGCCAACCGGCACATCAGGATCGATGCCAGTAACATCCTGATTATGGCATACTGGTCAACGCAAACGACAACGGACTACGGATTACGGATAGGATGACGACGATGGGCTGACATTCGTGCCATTCTGCTCCCTGAGTAAGGAAGGGTGACACCTTCTTGAAACGGCGAGCGGGCTAATGGTGCGTCTGCCTCCGTCCCGGTAAAACCTTGGCAGGCCTCCGGATACGTTCTTCATCTGTCCATCATTTTTGATGGGTACTAGGCTCGGATGTAACACTCCCGACTTGCGCTGATCTGGCTCTGGACACGGACCCCATGAAGGTACGTGTTCAACCCTCGCTTGGCCTCCCTGATTCATAGACAACCAAGAGATCACGAAAGCGACTACGTACAGCAGGTGGAGATAGCGGCTCGGAGGGGGGACCCAATAGAATGGAGACATCAAATTATACCGAAGTAGTTGGAGAGAACGCGGACGCGTTCAGAAGAAGTGGAATGATGCAGCGATCACCAGTGACGCCGCTGGAAACTGCTGCGAGAACGAGTAGTAGCGCAATACGGAGCGAGCCTCAAGGAAGCCAACGGGAGCTAGCATTCCTGAATCAGCAAGTGCTTACACCGAACTCGAACAGCGGCACAGCTCAAGAGTCGAGCATGTTCGAAGTGAGGAGAAGGGTGAACGAGTTGTACGAGTTTGTCAAAGACAAGCACAACGTTTACCTGAAGATCAAGCAACTAGTGACGAGCATCAAGTCCGCCGTTACAGTTGCGGAACGCGATCAGAAAGCGCTCAAGCTGAGAGTGGAAACAGCCGAGAAGTCTCTGGCGGAAGCCACGGATAGACCTACGGCTGAAAGCATGGAGACGCCGAAGAGCCACCGGAGTACTCGCTCAGAGAAACGAGGCAGGGACACGCCAGGAGAAGAGGAAGTCCCGAAGAAACAGAGAAGTGAACGGGAGCGTGCCAGCAATCGGAGTGATGATGGATGGCGCACTGTGGAGAACCAGCAGGCGAAGAAGAAGAAAAAGCGAAAGGAGAAAGAAGATAAGAAGAAGGAAGAAAAGAAGAAGGAACAGAAGAAGAAAGAAACCCACCGGCCTCCTAGGGAGAAGAAGGGCGATGCATTGATCGTTAGGGCCGGATTTACAAATGTGGGGGCCCGGGGCCAAGGTGTTGTGGGGGCCCTCTATTTAGAGGATATTTTTTTTTTCATTGTAGAAAAAATCAGAAAATATGAAAAATTCTTCCAAAACCTAGGGTTGTTATTGAAGAAATTAGGTCGATACAAATGTTTATTTCACTTTTTGTCCCACCACTGTTTGGCTTGTTGAGTGGGGGGGGGGGGGGGGGGGGTAAAAATAATAAATTTAATTTGAACAATATTTAAAACTCATCGGATTTGTTAAAGAATTTTTGGCAGGATTCAATATTTTGATAAATATTTTTCTAATTGCCCTCGAAAAATGTAATATACTGCCAAAAATTGTCGAAGGGGAAGGGGGAACAAAATGTCAAAATGAAATTTGTATCCGCCTTAATCTAGCTTAACAAGCGTAACTAGAAAAAAGGCATCCACTTAAGCATAACAGAGATCCAGATATGAAAATCTAGTCTGAAGACGATTGTAAAAGAAATTTTATCAAGTAAATAACGCTTTATCCGAGAGTGTTCATAGTATTAGATTCCATTGATCAAGTCGAAATTCATGAGAAAGTCCTTTAAGAAATTTAAAAATAGATTTTATAGGAGACATTTTCGATACATTTCAGATAAAATTTATAGCGCTATCTTTGGGGCCGTTATTGCAAAACCTCCAAAGAGAATTTCTTGCGGAATCATTGCTGACCAATTATAAGTTTTCTGTTTTGGAACTTAAGCATTATTATTCCTAACGCGACTTCGAGAGGAGTTTCTGGTGAACGCGCAGAATAATTGTTAAGAACTCCTTGTGAAATTTAAGAGACAAAAAATCCATAGTGGTATTTTTAGCGAAAATTCTACTAAAAGCTGCTGAAGAAATTTCAACGGAAACCCATAATGAGTTCCTGATGGAATGTGTGTTTTACTTTGAATAGAATTATAAGTGAAATTTCATAATAATCTTTGGCGGTCGAAGTTTTAGCCAATTCAAACAAAAATTGTTTGGAAAACTTTAAACATTTCAGGATATTCCAATAATTTCTCCACAAATATTTACTGCAATTTTCATCAGGAACCTATGGATTTGCTAAGAGTTCGCCTTAAATTACACATTCTAGCCAGGAAGAAAAATTTGTCATGGATTTAATCATATTGAAGGAAATTGGATCAGATCTCCTCCTAAATTCTTGCTTGTTCCTACAAAGAAATATTTCAACAATTCTGGGGTTCGATTTGAATAATTTATAAGTTTGATAAGCGAAATCAAACTCTACAATTCTAAAAATTTTTCTTTATTCTGATAGAAACACTTGTAAATTTTCAAAGAACTATGTAGGAAATTTTTAAAAATTACATCAATTATTTTCGACAGAAATAAGCACGAATTTTCAGCAGAAACTTTTCGACTCTCTATTCCATAGCGTTTAAGATTTCATCCAGAATTCAGGTGAAGATTTTCTCATGTATTTTCGTTAATATAACTTGTGCAATTCACAAGAGCGATAATTTCAAACATTAAAAATCTTAACAACTTTCTGGAAAAGTTTGAAATTTTATTAAAAGGCAGATATTTGCTTCTTTCTAATTGAGGGGCCCGGAATCAAAGGGGTGTAGTGACCATTTTGTCGATTTTAGGCTGAGCATATCATACAATTCTTCAGATTTCAAGCTTTCAGGAACTTTTTTAAGATTGTTTATACGATGATTGGAAATATTACAAAAAATAATTCAAGATGTTTCTAGCACTACTTTTTTTCGGTTCCCATTTGAAGTTACATTTTGTGGGGGCCCCTGAAATGTGGGGGCCCGGGGCCATGGCCCCCCTGGCCCCCCCTTAAATCCGGCCCTGGATCGTCGAGGCGAAGGACAAGACGACGTACGCTGCTCTGCTTAGGAAACTGCAGGAGGACCCGGAGTTGAAGGTGTTGGGCGAAAACGTAGTGAAGACCAGACGCACCCAAAAAGGAGAGATGCTGTTCGAGCTCAAGAAGGATCCGACGGTTAAGAGCTCGGCGTTCAGGGAGCTCGTTGCCAAATCCCTGGAGAACGAGGCCAATGTGAGAGCCTTATCACAGGAGGCGGTGGTTGAAGTCAAGGATCTGGACGAGATCACGACAGAAGATTTTCAGATCATCTTTGAAGGAGCAGTGCAACGTCGAAGGACCGATGGTGATTCGGATAAGGTCGTATGGAGGCACTCAGGCGGCGGCAATCCGATTGCCTGTGGATATTGCCAATAAGCTGGTAGCAACTGGCAAGGTAAAAATTCGATGGGCGGAGTGCTCGTTGCGACTGGCTCCCCGAGCCACCAAACAAATGGAGCGATGCTTTAAATGCATGGAGTTTGGTCATCAGGCGAGAAATTGCAAGGGCCCCGACAGGTCCGGACGATGCTGGAGTTGCGGTGGAAACGGCCACGTTGCTCGGGACTGCACGAGCCAACCCAAGTGCATGCTGTGTAAGCCGGAGGACGGAAACGACCATAAGACGGGAGGCTTTAAGTGCCCGGCCTATAAAAAGGCGATGGCAGGTCAACAATGATTGAGATAACCCAAATCAACCTCAATCACTGCGACGTCGCACAGCAACTGTTGTGGCAGTCGACTACAGAGACTAAGTGCGATGTTGCAATCATCGCAGAGCCGTATCGGGTGCCCCCTGAGAACAGCAATTGGGTGACGGACAGATCCCAGATAGCGGCCATACAGGTGATGGGTAGATTCCCCATTCAAGAAGTGATCATACGAAGGCTTTGTGGTTGCCAAAATTAATGGAGTCTTCGTTTGCAGTTGCTATGCACCTCCAAGGTGGTCAGATGAAGAGTACAACAGGATGTTGGATGCACTCACGGACACGCTGGTCGGGCGGAAGCCGGTAGTCATCGGAGGAGATTTCAACGCCTGGGCCGTGGAATGGGGTAGTAGGCTCACCAATGCTAGGGGGTACAGCCTACTGGAAGCCCTGGCGAAGCTGGATGTGAGGCTTTGCAACGATGGTATGGCCAGCACATTCCGCAGAGACGGCCGTGAATCCATCATCGATGTTACGTTCTGTAGTCCGTCGCTTACGGAAGACATGAACTGGAGAGTCAGCGAGGAATATTCCAACAGTGATCACCAGGCGATCCTCTACAGCATTGGCCGGCGAGCCTCTACTTCGATGAGGAGAACGCGAACATGCGAACGAAGGTGGAAGACAAAAGACTTCGACAAGGAAGTCTTTGTCGAGGCGCTGCGGCCATACGGCGGTGCAACCCTTGATGCAGGTGAACTAACGGAAGCGATTGTTACGGCATGCGACATAGCAATGCCGAGGAAGATAGAGCCCAGAAACAGAAGACGGCCAGCGTATTGGTGGAACGCGACGATCAGTACCCTCCGTGCTGCTTGCCTCCGTGCTAGGAGACGCTTCCAGAGGGCCAGAAATGAATCTGAGAGAGAAGCAAGGCGAACCGTTTTTCGGGGAGCTCGAGCCGCTCTTAAACGCGAGATAAGGCTGAGTAAGTCGAACTGCTACAAAGAGTTGTGTCGAGAAGCCGACGCCAACCCCTGGGGCAACGCGTACCAAATCGTGGTATCGAAGCTCAAAGGTCCAGCAGTAACCGTGGAAATGTGCCCGGACAAACTAAGGAGGATCGTGGAAGGTCTTTTTCCGCACCATGGCCCAACGTTTTGGCCGCCCACACCATACGCAGAGAATGCAGAAGAACCCAACGAAGGTGCTCGGATATCCAATGCAGAGTTGCTGGTAATTGCGAAGGGGCTCAAGATCGGGAAAGCTCCCGGTCCGGATGGGATCCCGAACGTAGCAGTTAGAACGGCGATATTGGCGTTTCCGGACATGATCAGGATGGTGCTCCAAAAATGCCTGGATGAAGGCTACTTCCCAGACGGTTGGAAGGTTCAAAAGTTGGTGCTTCTACCGAAACCAGGAAAGCCGCCGGGGGACCCAGGATCGTATAGACCGATCTGCCTGCTGGATACCCTAGGAAAACTGTTAGAGAAGGTCATCCTTATCAGGTTGACAGAATACGCCGAAAGTGAGAGGGGACTGTCAGCGATGCAATTCGGATTCCGTAAGGGAAAATCGACGGTGGATGCGATTCGGGTAGTCATCGAGAATGCCCAGAAGGCGTCCAAGAAAAAACGGAGAGGTGACCGATTCTGCGCCGTGGTAACGATAGACGTCAAAAATGCGTTTAACAGTGCCAGCTGGGAGGCTATCGCCGTAGCGCTACACAGTATGCGGGTTCCCGATTATCTGTGCCAGATTTTACGGAGCTACTTCCAGAACAGGGTACTGGTGTACGAGACCAACGAAGGGCAGAGGTCTATAGAAGTAACGGCAGGTGTTCCACAAGGGTCTATACTAGGCCCAACGCTCTGGAATGCCATGTACAACGGCGTACTGTCGTTAAAACTTCCCAAAGGAGTCGTCATTGTGGGCTTCGCAGACGACGTCGTGTTGACGGTAATGGGAGAGACTCTTGAAGAAGTTGAAATGCTGGCGACGGATTCAATGACCACTGTTGAAAGATGGATGACTGGGGTCAAGCTACAGATTGCCCATCACAAAACGGAGGTGCTTCTGGTCAGCAACTGTAAAGCAGCCCAAACGATGGAGATCGTAGTCGGAGAGCACGTAATCACATCGAAACGAGCTTTGAAGCATCTAGGAGTGATGGTCGATGATCGACTTAACTTCAAGGAGCACGTCGACTACGCCTGCGGAAAGGCGGCGAAGGCTGTCAATGCTATAGCGACGATAATGCCGAACGTCGGGGGACCACGAAGTAGTAAGAGGCGTCTTCTGGCAAGTGTAGCAGGCTCAATACTCAGGTAAGGTGCCCCAGCATGGGCTGAAGCACTGAGTACGAAGCGGAATAGAAGAGCGCTAGACAGCGCATTCCGACTCATGGCCACTCGGGTCGCCAGCGCGTACAGAACCATTTCGACGGAGGCAGTATGTGTTATCGCGGGAATGATGCCCATTTGCATCACCATCGCCGAAGACGTGGAATGCTACCAACGCAGAAGTACCAGGAGCGTAAGAGATATCGTCAGAGCGAACTCGTTGGCTAAGTGTCAGCAAGAGTGGGACAATTCGGCGAATGGCAGGTGGACTCACCAACTTATCCCTAGCGTGTCAGCGTGGGTGAATAGGAAGCATGGGGAGGTGAACTTCCATCTGACGCAGTTCCTGTCCGGCCATGGCTGCTTCAGGAAGTACCTGCACCGGTTTGGGCACGCTCTTTCGCCCTTTTGCCCGGAGTGTGTTAACGTGGAGGAGACACCGGAACATGTCGTTTTCGAATGCCCCAGGTTCGAAGAAATTCGCGTCTTGCTGCGCGGAGTGACAGTCGACAACATTGTCGAAGAGATGTGTCGCGATGAAAACACGTGGAACGCTGTCGACAGAGCAGTAACGATGGTGCTGTCCGCGCTGCAGAGGAAGTGGCGCGAAGACCAGAGAGCGGCGGAACGCGATCCGGGTAGGCATGATCCACCGCCGGGGACATGACTGAGTCGTCCGTAACGTGGCACCGGTTTTTGGTCGTCGGAGCGCCGGTGAACCGGAAGTCCACCACCAACCGGAATCGCCGGACCGACTTCGGCACCTTACTGGTCGGGATAGAAACATCGGTATCGGGAGAACTTCCACCGCCGGGGTTTTTCTCCGTCGGAGTAGGCTAGGTCCACCGCCGGGGACTAGACCGAGTCTATCGCGAAGAAGCACCGGAATTTGGTCGTCGGGGCGCCTGTGAACCGGAAGCCAGTCTCCAACCGGAATCGCAGGAGAGACCTCGGCACCTGTCTGGGAAGAAACGGTTTCGGAAGATGTTCCACTGCCGGGGAACTCTTTGTCGGCGTAGGGTAGATCCACCGTCGGGGACTACACGAGTCGTGCGCGAAAAGCTGGAGTGCTAAATGGCACAACGGCGGCACGGGGAGGACACCGTTCGGAGCAAGTTAGTAGGATCCGAATGCCTTGCGTGGTATTAGAATAACAAATTGTGTGTATGTTGTACCTATGTGTCGCTGAATGGCGATATGTTAGGTACTAACATTAGAACGTGTAGAATAACAAATTTGAAACTAAGCATGTTGCCCGCTTAATGGCGAGCCAACACCAACCGGAGTAAGCAAAATACGAGACGTGTATGAGTACAGATTAGGAGCGACAAAAAGTGCATGAGCACAGTAGCAGAAGAGCGCATGAGCGCATTGCCCCCCCTGAAGCAGTCGCATATCAGTGGTACCAGGGGGATCGAGGCATCAAGGTGTAGCAGAGTTTTTCCAATCGGTTTTCTCTGCTGGGGAGGTTGGGAGGAAAAAAAAAACCCTCATGACGAAGAGAACAAACCTGCCGATGGTAACCTAACTCACCCTTCATAATTTTAAGAAAATATGGGTTATTTTTTTTTTAATTATAAACTTTCAAAATTTCATCTGGAAAAACCTGGAAAACTCAGGGAATTTTAATTTGAGTTATGAGTAGACACCCAGTCTTTGTCATCGCTTGACCCATGGAAGCATGAGGTAGGAACTTGTGAGGACCAGAGCTATGTTGGACGCTCTCCTTTCCGACTCACCGTTTTGCAGCCCAAATTGACTATTCTGCTCTAATTAGTCTGTAGTAGAAATATGCAGAATAGACATAAATGATTTCGCATCAAATTAAATTTGTCTTAGGCAGTGCTGGAAATGACATTTCGACATATCCAAATTCAACCACATCCAAGCTCAACCTGAGAATATGATATATGAAGAACTTGTGCGGCTGAATCAGCTGGTTGAATTTACATATGTCGAAATGACATTTACAGCACTGGTCTTAGGTATTGCCAGGATCAAAATTAGTTTGGAATCGCTCACGTAATGCCCTAGTGGACAAAAGAGCTGTAAATTAGGTTTAGCGGTTGAGAATTTGAAAAAAAAAAAAAAGCAAAAATAATTTCACAACGCTGTTGTTCTCAACTACAGACGTATTACTAGTAATCATTATTATTATTCCTTTTTTTTATGAAGATTTTCAGCCCCAGGCTGGTTCATCTATATTACTAGTTATCATGAAAGATTACTAAAATCAAATGTTGCAAAATTCGATCCTCTTTCAAGTCATTATTTACGTTTCGTATTGTACCATTAACCACCCAACTAACATTTTCAGCGCTATAAGCTTCAGTCATTTGCTTTCTGTTGTGTAACCATCGAGTAAAAGCAGTCAACGTTGAATAAAAGGAAAGCTAGTCAAATATAAATCATAAGCTAATACACGACTGCAAAACAAGCACCATACAGCTACCAAACTCGGTTTTCAGAAATCCCTCGCTTGTCACTGGGTTGCCTTTACTCCACTCTATTCCAACTCCGGGAGATTTCCCGGAAGATGTGAAAACTTGAATACATCGAATAGGAGTCCCCACTAACAAAACAGCTGCTACTATACAGTACAATTCGTTATACTTACAAACCCCCAAACCAGCAGCGCTTTAAAGGCCGTTATGCGATTTCATTACGGCTAGAAGCTGTAATAAAGAAACTGTTGGTTTACCAACACGGCTTGTCGGATGTAAACATTATTGTCAAAACAAACTTTAAGCGGGATATATAGCTACTACACAAATTCTTTACAGCTATCCATGTCTGTGCTGTGCAATTATTTGGGTTGCTTTTATTGCACTTTAATTCAATGCCGGAAGATTTGCCGGAAGATGTGCAAATCGAGTAAGAGTCCCAGCCACTACAACAGCTGCTTTTATACAGTACGTTTTGTAATGTTGCCAAAACACAAAACAGCAGCGCTTCGTAGCCGTTTAAAGAACACTCTTTCAGCTAGAAGCTGTGAAGAAGAATCTGTTGGCGCAACCACGCAGCTTGTTCAATGTAAACATTATAGCGTTTGACGTTTCACAAGCTTTTGCAGCAAGATGAAGTTGGGTAAGGTTTCTTGTGGCACAATTATGAAGCCTTGTCTGGAGTAAAACAAAACGGGCTATTTTCTATGTTATTTATATATAGCAGTATGGCAGCGAGGACATCATCGGGACCAGTGGATACGGAGATCGGGAGTTCGATTCCAAGTAGCGGCAAGTACTTTCATTATTCAATTTTAAAAGTGATAATTCCAGTTCCACATGTATTGCGTCACGGTATCCATAACCTAATTATATTTAATCGTTCAATTTGGGGATGCCGCAAAACTATTATTTAACAACTGCGAAAAGGCTGAAAAAGCGCCTTCTCAAGATGTTATTCAGTTAGTGGTTACATAGGAGCCGAGAAAAGAGCTATGACTAGGTGGCATAGAAGCTGATCGCACAGCATATACAAGCTGATTAAGTTCGCCAGATTCATTGGTATAGGGCTTGCATAGAAGCTTCCGTCCATATGTACAACACAGTAACTCAGCATCAAGCCGTATTGAGGACGCTTTGTTGACGTTTACATTCACAATAAATGTTAGTTGGGCATTGGGTTCTTTCCAAAAAAAAATCTATTAAATGACTAGTAGGTCAACCAACTACTCATGTCTTATCTCTGAGATCGGTAGTTTCATCCGATAATCAAAAACACTGGATCTGGTATGAGATATCAATGTCAACCGCTTGACATCGTTACATATAAACACATGAGCTGAAATTTCTTCTAGAGTCCATGTGGCCCAAGCAGTAAACGAGCTGCTATTCAGCAAGTACATGCTGGGTGGGTCTGAAATCGATCCAGGAGAGTTCCCATTTAGTAACTGAGGAAAAGGTCATAGATCACGCAAGCTGAGAAGCAGACTCCGCCCGTTTTAGGGACATTACGCCAAGCAGAAGCTAAAGAAGCTGGAATATCTTCTTGACAGTAGTGTATGATTCAAAAATTTCGAGCGTCTACCACTTCATAATAAAAACAGTGAACACGTTGATTTCACATTTTCCAAGACAAGACTTATGGAATACTTTCGATCATTACGTTAACGAAGTGTTGCATATTGAAGAATGCATTATTCCAATGTAATATAAATATAAGTAAACTAGTTCTTACGATAAAATGTAACAACACGGTCTACATATGTGATTGACGACATAAAGAAAAAAGAAAAAGAAGCAGTTTGGTCTGGATGACTAATCCACAATGCGTCGATTTTTGATAACACTAGCTACACATTACTGACGTGGGTACGGTATCTAATATGTTTACAGTTTATCATTGCATACCAAAAGTTAGGGCTCCACTATTTGAGTCAACTATAGATGCATCCCGATCAGAAGTGAATACTACGCAACCATAAAATAATATAACCTTAAACCAGAACATCTTCTATAATTCACTTGTAATTGCTCAGCTACATTTGCTCAATCACAAACGAATTACAAGTATGTTATTCCCTGCCCATTGGCACAGAAAGAGGTTTTAGAACTGGGCAGCGTTCTGCCAACTTGATCCAGGCGGAATTCTTGGAACAAGAGGAAGTTAGGGTTAATTGCAGTAATATGAACATATGTGTAATAATTTACTTATCTCTTCAACAAATGACATTCAATGTGCCTGAATGTCGACCTTGAGGTAATCCCTTGAAGATGGAAAAGATGAAAATCTCATGATTTTCATTCCCAGTGATGGAAAATAAAATAAAACAAAATAAAGTAAAATAAATAAAAGTAAAATAAAATAAAATTAAAAAATAAAAATAAATAAAATAAAACACAATAAAATGAAATAAAAGGAATGAAAAAAATTAAAATAAAATTAAACGTAATGAAGACAAGCAATGTTAAAAAAAAGTAAAATAAATGAAACTAAATGAAATCAGAATAAAAACATAATAAACGGATAACAAGTTTATCATTCATTTGGTATTTATTTTTTTTATTATTTTGCCTCCCATTACTAACAAGTTTATAAAAGATTGAGGTATGTATTAACAACTCAACTTTGTATGATTCTGGTGTTTTCTTCTGATCGGGATTATAGGGACACACCGTCGCGGTCGCTTGAAAATGCACGTTATGCCGACACTATCTCCAAAACGTTTCCTCACCTTAACGGAAAATTCTGCGTTTTTTTTTTTTTAGCACGCAGTGCACCCACATGGGGTGGGGTGTGTGAGGTGTCACTATTAATAGATTAAACAAAGCTGGTTGTTGTTTGTTTCACTAGCACTGACACGTGGTGGGCCAAGTGAGTGATTCGCTTGGGCGCGAGTAGGTCAGTTCCCTGTCGAGTCTTAACGTGAAAACACGAAACATGTTGGCAATCAAATTTGTCGGTTTGTTTTTGACGGTGGTATTTTTCAGAACAGGTAATTTTCTACAGGATAGTTTTTTTTATTATATTTAAATTGTTCAACTCTTTGAAAATAGTCAGAAAAAAGTATTAGTAATTGTGGGACAATAATATATAATCCTTCTAAAAATAAAATTTATCAAGATATTTCTCATACAAAGTGGTAATGTTTAGTTGAAACATGAATTGTAAACATTTTTGTGCAAGACATAGATTCAAATGAACCGTAGCTGAAAGAAAGAAACTGAAATTTTAAGAGAAATAAAGTTTCTATAATAGTAGATAATGTGTTCAAGCACCCCAAAAACGTATCTCCCGAAAATTTTACCTTTAAATTGAAAGATAACGATTCATGGTATCAGCTAGTTTGGGAATTGGTAACACTCTTCATCCAACGCAACTACATATGTCGTGCATAAGCAGCTGGGTAAGAATGCAAACTGATCATGAAATTCCATTTTAAGCCACCGCCCTGGAGTGCTACGAGTGTTCCGATGTCGACAGCTGCCTTGGCCAGGGCCATAACTTTGTGGCCCGGTGCACCGATGCACACTCGCAGGCAATGTACGAAAGGTTGTCTAGCCTATTCTATCCAAACCTGCAGGAGGCGGTGCTACGGAATGGAAAATACCAGTGCGCATCGTTTAGATTCACTCGGCAAGCTGGGAAGCCGTTGAGTTGTGTTATCTGAATTAAATTAATCAATTACGTGTGTCTTGTTTTTTTTTTTTCAGGAGAGAACGAACCATCGATTCGTATCAAGGGATGCATGTTCGAAACGACCGAAAGTTTGTGCCGCCTGGAAGCTAGTCCAGCGAATTTCGGAGTGTTGAACTGCCAATCGTGCAATACACATAGGTGCAACAGAGGTAGCGCTACGCTTGGTTGGAGTTTGTTGATCGTGGTAGCAAGTTTGGTTGCTTCATTTTCAGTGGCTAAATAAAAGATAACTCGTAATTATGGAATTGAAATGATTGTAAGACAGCGTTTCTCAAACTATAAATCGCGACCCACTGGTGGGTCGTGGGTTGATATTTGGTGGGTCGCGAAGGCTTGGGCAATATTGTAATAAATGACGGATTTCGCGCCAACTCGAACAAATGTTGGCAGGACCCTCTCAGATTACAACGAAACTTTCTTGGTGTGTAGACCTTGCCCAGATAAGCCACTTTGTATACTCATTTTTCTAATTTTTTTTCTCGACTGACTTTTGAAAAGGGCTAAACTTTTTTTTATGGATTTTTTAAAAATGTTTTTGATCAAAAAATGACTGCTCCTACAAAAAAGTGTTGTATGGGTGATAATCACAAAATAAGTCAAATTTTAAGAAAAAATACTGAAAAAATCCAAAATGAGCCCTACACTGAAAAAAATCATTTCTAAAAATTCAAAGTTGATTTAAAAAAAAACACCATTTTTGATTTTGATGAAATTTTGTCTCAAGACAGGTAATTATGTTCCCTACCAACCGTCCATACATCACAAGATGGGCACTTTTAAGGAAAAAAGTTTTTCTAACAAAAACTTTTTCTTGTTCGAATGATTTTTTTTTCAGTGTATTTTGTTATCAACAATAAAACCAGTGAAGGCCATAACAATCCCAGAATCCAATGAAACTCAATTTTCTAGGAGATTTTGTGTTATTTATTCAATCATTTGGAAGGGTTTTCCTATACATAAAAAACTGAAAATATTACAAATGTATTTTCTTAGGAAATGTAATGTTTGATCGCAATATGTATTAAAGTGCACTTTTAAATATACAATTATTTATAATTATGATTTTTTCAAATATATATATATATATGTGTCTTAGAGCCAATTTCAAACATGTTCTTTTCTATTTTTTCCGATCATACTAAATATTTTTGGTTCATCTTCTGAATTAGAGTACCGTAAAATGGGGTAACTTTGATAGTTTTTCAGCGAATTTTCTCAATATTTTTACATGTAACAGTATTTCCCCGAGTTTTATATTTTTAAAACAAGTACTGGGGTATCAGTTATCAATTGCAATTAAAAGATTCGATAATCTGAAATATTTTAGATAACTTTTAGTTTTTCATATAACCGAAAATCAGATTTTCATTTTGGGGTAACTTTGATAATGCCCTAAAAACCCATCAAATCTCAAAAAATAATCACAGATTGAAATCTTAAGCGTATGAACATGATGAGAGAAGGCTTGTGGAATATATTAGATAGAATTTTTATATCAAAACAGTGATATTTTACTAAACTCTACATATAAAAATGAGTTTGTGGAGTATTGAGTGCAAATCACAATAAATTTAGCTATCAAAAATCATTATCTTTGTAATAATGAATGCTTAACGGTACATCAACATATGATTACATGCTATGCATGGTTAGTTTTCTTTTTTGAGTAGTTTTTTAATGTTTTATTAACAAATTTAGAACAACACATATTTATCTACATGAAATTACAAGGGCATTACATACTTTTAGGCGTTTATCAATGTATGGAGATTTATGTCACATTTTACAAAATTGCTTCCATTTCATAAAAACACACTTCGTTAAGAGATTCAAGGCCAGATTTGGAATCTACTATGATGAATCTATCGAGAATAAGAGTCAATTCATTGAAAAAATAGTTTTAACGAAGTCGTATAGCAGTTTGTTTGAAGGGGTTGATAAATGACAAAAATATCAACAATTTTTATTTTTTGTGAAAAAGTTGTATATAAACTAGATTTTAATGAAAATTCGTCTAAGATGAACTTTCATATGTATAGAATTGATTTACGTTTACCTTTTTCTTAACTGGTTGAAGGAATCAGAGATATAGGATAAATTATACAATGCCTGCCGTACTATCAAAGTTACCCGCATTATCAAAGATACCCCGTTTTACGGTACCTGTTTGCCTTTACTTTGTCGCCAGGAATAGGCAAAAAACTATGGAATTTCTGAGTGCCTGGTATTGTTTTGGCGTTATTATATATTTCTTCGAGATCTTCTGACATTTTAATGTACTGTTCAGTGGATACGTAACAGAAATTTAATTTAGTTATATTTTTATCTGTCTGTACAACTGCCCAGTTATATAACTCTCGTGGAGTTGTTATGGTATTTCCATAATCTCGAGCAAGACTTGCTCTCTTTGCCATTCGCTTGAGAGTGCCACCAATAGCATCACATGGACCTTTACCGTGGGACGTTGCAAAAAAATGCCATTCTGCTCTTAATGCATGCTTTGACTGGAATCTACATAGACTAGCAAAGTTCTTCTTATTTTTGTATTGTGATGCTGCTCCATCAGACATAAAATAAATTTTAGAAAAGTTCGTTAATTGTTTCATAAAATCTATCATTTTTGAGATGAACAACTGGACCGCAACTGTATCGTGAACCATTACTTCCGATATGATAATGAAGCTAACATTTACAAGTTTATTATCTTTCATATAGTAAATTTCAAATGGGTGTATTGTTGCTTGCGAGTTGTTCCAATGATATCCTTGAGCAGCGTTTTGAATTATGAATGAATAGTTTTCAGAGAAATCACAAATCGCAAGAATTTCATCATCCTTTAATGTATCTTTTTTATTTCTGAGAAATGATGATTGTTGTTTATGAATAAAGTCGTGTGTTATAAGTTTGTCAATTTTATCAACAAGATACGGAACAAATTCATCAACAGGTTTAATAATCGTTTCTAAATTACAGCGATTAGTATTCAACCACTGCTGAAATATAATCTCTTCTTTGTCATTTGATTCTAATATCAATGTAAGTTCCTCTTCAATGTGTTCATTACAAGCACACTTTTCACAAGCACGGAAAAGGCAATTATCTGTTCTGGTGGAAATATCGCAAAGCATTTTTTGTATTATTTCATCTTGTGACACAATTCTTATACTGTTGAACATTAAATTTACATTTTCATGAATAGTACATATGCATACATTATGTATACCAGTAGAATCAAGTAAAATACAATGCTTTGGTCGCAACTGTGTAAATACTGTGAAACCAATATTCACAGTTTTGTACATATCTACAAAAATCATATAAGCCTCTTTGAGCGACATCATCAAAAGTCGTTTTTGAACTTGTTGTTTTTTTTCATTTCGAACCTCAGAAACAAAATCATTTGTTCCTGGCATTGGCCTGCTGATATCATTATCATCAAAAAATTCTCTTACTATTTGTTTTGTATCGTCATCAATACCATGCCCCCTTCTTTTTTCGGTGGTACAAAGAATACCCTGTTCATAAATAAGATCCTTCACCTGCCTCGCCATATACATTGGTGCGTTAAACTCTCTTGTGATTTTATTTAACGACCAAGACTTAGGAAGTACAGATAGTATTTTAATCTGTTCGCTTCTGTCAGTTGTAGGGTGATTGAACTTATCCTTTAACTGCATAATTATCTCGTCATACGCCTCCACTTTGCCAACATCCGTTGAATCTATTCCGAAGATATTTTTTCGAACTGCTTTCGTAATCTGCAATGATTTGTTTATGCGATATTCCATACTTCTCATGTTTCTAGATGAGATTGGCGATAAACTCAATGTTTCAGCAATGGTATTAAACTTCTCAATATTATGGGGACCCTGTAGTTGATCTGTTGACGGAATTGACTCCAATGATGGAATAGATGGTACCATATCTGTAAGATAAAAGTTAAGGTTAACAATATAATAATGAATGCAGTGGAAAGTTAATGATAGTTATTTATGCACACTTAAATTAAATCGCCGACCTCAGCAAACGGATTGCCGAGAATCCAACAGCCGAGAATCCGGTAATAATTTTTACTGAATCTCGGTAAAACTTTTACCGAGATGTCGTTAAAACTTTGCCGAGATCTCGGTAATCCAACTTTTTACCGAGATCTCGGCAAAGTTCACCGAGACTCGGTAATGGTTTACCGAAATCTCGGTAAAAATTTTACCGAGAATCAGTAAATATTTTACCGAGATATCAGCTGTTGGATTCTCGGTAAACGGTTTACCGAGAACAATTTCTGAATTTAAGTGTGTGCAACGAGTTGCAAAAATGATTCTTTTTCGCACAAGTAGTACATTTATCCAACGAGGCTTGCCGGGTTGGATAAATACGAAGAATACTGAAAAATGTAGTTTTGCAACGAGCTGCAAAATGAGTTATATAAAAGAAGCTAACACGTTGAAGGCTTACTTACCCAGCTCATGTTCGATTTGTTGACCACTCGTTGACGGTTCTGGTTGCATAGTTTCGTCGTTTCCATCCGATCGGCGTTTTTTCGTATTCGGGCTTCTGTTGTGACTTATCAATCCACGACATGACTCACAAATACTCATCGATTCGTCGATTTCATGTGTATATCCCATGGAATGAATTTTATCTATCAATATTAATGACATGCCCCGTAGATTATGACGGTTGCACTTTGGATTGTTTATTTTTGCACTGCACTTGAATTTGTTGAATTTTTGAGATCAAAACCAAGTACAGATTGATCGTAGTGTGCCGCGCGCGAATATAGACGTGGAGTTCTCTCGTACTGTGTTTTTGCCTTCCGCCTGTCAGAATTTTCAAGAAATTTGGAAGCTGATTCTGCCCTTTGGGACTGTTATTAGTATTTCGGTTTCAAGCGGTAATTAAATAAGCGCGTTGTTTGGTAGGAAACCAAAGAGTGTGTTTTTTCGGTGAAAGTGATTACGCACTCTGGAAGAGAATGAAGATCAGAGTGCCGCGACGGGAGTTACGTCCTCAAGAAGATGGAGGGAAAAGTGTATGGGTAACGAAAACCTTATGATGCTCGTGATCGTAATGGTATGGCGCAAGCGAACGAACGTCCGCTGGATTATCGTGACGCAAAGCATTACTGGGACACTTCTTCCCCGCGACCGGAAAGGGCAAGCGATATTTCTTCGACAAAGATGTTTCAAAATTGGTGAGAAAGTTCCTTTTAAATTTAATGCTTTTTATACATTTATGAAATGGCGTACATAACCTTTACAGTCAAATCCACTATTTTGTGAACTATTTAGTAAGTTCGTTCTAAACAGCCGCCCGGAATCGTTTTTTTAAGTGGCTCTTCAAGCGTAAATTATTTTCAAATCTGCGTTCATTTTCGTTGTTTTTGTTTGATCCGTGCTTTTTTGCTTACAATAGCATGCTTACAATTAGATGAGCGGCATGGAACCACAAAAACCACGAAACAATTGGTGAGATCTTTCTAATATTATTTATTTAACAATAATTCTCATGATAATTCTACTTCAGTATATATACATTTGTTAACCTACATAGAAGTTGAAAATTCGCTATTTTCAACATCCTTTCATCTATTGGAAGCTGCTTCAGTTCTGGGCTCTTTCTAAGTTGATGAAGGGATTTATAAATGCTTGCAAGGACTTGGCCAAGTGTGTGGAGTTGAGTTGATCTATGACATTGTATATAGTAGCGACATCAGCAATGTCAATGGATATATTCAACTTTGCAACTCCATCCAAGATTTGTGCAAGTATTCATGCTATGCTATGCACTTGAATTTGTTGAATTTTGATTTATACGATTGATCCATTACTTTTCAGAACTGCCTTTAATAACCAAAGAGAAGTAACACGTTGAATGATACCGATTCATTTTCTTGTTTTGTTCATATTTGCTTTAGGTACAACTCTTGATTTTTTTTTTTCGATTAGGTAGTTCGAATCTAATAAATCTGGAGCTCGATTTGAATAGGTCGTATGTGCTTTTGTCGATATAAAATTCGATCGGTTTATTTTAGTCATTGTAGCAATACGGCAGATATTTTGTAAACTTTTAATGATGGAACAGAAAGCCTGTTTTGTGAGGATTCTGCCGTATGTATCAACTTTGCTCAATTTCAACGGTTTTCGCTATAATTAGCGAATCTAACTGATCGATTTTTTAATCGACAAAAGCACATACGACCTTTTCAAATCGAGCTCCAGAAATAGCCTTACCTAATATTAGGTAAGAACATGGGGTAGAAACGTTTGGGTAGAAATTACAGCAACACGTATGAAATGCGTGTTCTAATTGTATATTGTTTCGTACTTCTAGAGTGCTGCTGCGTGAATATGGGTGCATTGCATTGTCGCATATGACACAATAAGTTTCATTGCATTTTGAGATTACTAGATAACCTTCACTGGTTTAGTTTGTTTTTAAAAAAAGACACTGAAAAAATAATAATTTGGACATGAAAAAGTTTTTGTTAGAAAAACTTTTTTTCCTTAAAAGTGCCTATCTTGTGATGTATGGACGGTTGGTAGGAAACATAATTACCTGTCTTGAGACAAAATTTCATCAAAATCAAAAATGGTGTTTTTTTTTAAATCAACTTTGAATTTTTAGAAATGATTTTTTTCAGTGTAGGGCTCATTTTGGATTTTTTTCAGTATTTTTTTCTTAAAATTTGACTTATTTTGTGATAATCACCCATACAACACTTTTTTGTAGGAGTAGTCATTTTTTGATTAAAAACATTTTTAAAAAATCCATAAAAAAAGTTTAGCCCTTTTCAAAAGTCAGTCCAGATAAATTTTGAAGAAACTAAGTATGCAAAGTGGCTTATCTAGTCTTGATGTACATACCCAGAAAGTTTCATTGTAATCTGAGAGGGTGCTGCCAACTCCGAATACAATTTGGGGCGAAATTCGTCAAATGTCTTAATTAGCTTAGGTTGGTGTGTTTGATTGTTTCATTAACGACCCTTTAATCAGTAATGATCATCCGGGTCGAAACACGAATTCATAACACATAATAAAATTCAAATGAAATTGCTAGTTATTTTCTAATTTACAATAACTCCCTTGAAGAATCGTCAAAGTTATTTCTAGTAATTTTTCCTTAATTCTATTGTGGATTTAGCACTAAATTGGCGTCGGAAGTAACTTCATTGACTTCCGCTGGCTTTCCTATGCGTTAAACATAACGTCGGAAGTAGTGCGCTGTATAGAGCATCAGATTTACTATACCGGGCACTACTTCCGACGTTATGTTTAACGCATAGGAAAGGCAGCGGAAGTCAATGAAGTTACTCCCAAAACCAATTTGGTGCTAAATCCACAATATTCAAAGTTTTGAATTAAAAATTATTAGTTTATATATTTAAACTACTTTCTACGTTCTGAAATTAATTCTGAAACTATGTGTTTTCAATCAGAAAGTTTAAGATAATAATTAAATTTTAGATTTTACTTGTATTCTTAAAAAAAATTAATTCAATTTGTTGCTTGCAGTTTGCGTTTTCAGTTAGATTTACACACCCAGTTCAACAGTTGAAATATCATAAAATTAAAAATGCCTAAAATCAGCAAAAAAAAATACCAAACTTCGACAAGAAACCCTGCATTTACTAAACTTCAGTAATCCTAAACTTGGGTAAAATTATGCTGAATCTCGATAATCTGAAATTTTACGGAAATCAGAACAACTAAAAAGTGATTTCAATAAAACTATAAATAAAATTAGTGTGTATGAAAGATATGACCAAAAATTTGAAGAGGATTCATCTGATCATCCAACAGTACGATAATTCCAAAAACTCTACTTAATGATCACCCACTTGCTGTAAATATATATAGCATTTTCAACCCGATCTTTCATTTTAAAAGTAGATTTTAGAGTTCTGCACATGTGGTGGGACACTCGATCTCGTATTACAAATATTACTAATATTAGCTAATATTAATGCTGATATCTATATCTATATCTATATATCTATATCTATATATATCTATATATATAAAAATGAGATAAGAGTTCCTTTGAGGCAACAAAACTCACGAACGGCTCACGCCGAGGACCTGGGATCGAATCCCACTCCCGACAAACTCGCAAAAATGTGAGTTCTTCCTTCGGAAGGGAAGTAAAGCGTGGGTCCCGAGATGAACTAGCCTAGGGCTAAAAATCTCGTTAATACAGATAAAAAAAAAACTCACGAACGGCTGAACCGATCAGAATGACTCTTGCATGATTTGATACGTATTCATGGTGGCTGTGTTTATAAGTAAAAAAAGTTACGAAAATGAACTAAAAAAGTTGAAAAATTGAAAAAGTATTGCTTTTTCATGAGCTGGGAAGGAAATCAACACGATCGAAAATAAGCCAATCTAGAGTGCGGTGATGTTATGAACTCAACAGTTGTCAAACCAGCACAGCTTGGCAATACAAAGTTTGCCGGGACAGCTAGTATATATATAAATGAGTTTTCAGTCCCTTTGAGGCAACAAAAGTCAAGAACGGGTGGACCGATCAGCATGACGCTTGCACGGTTCGATTCGTATTCATGGTGGCTGTGTTTATGTGTACAAAAAGTTACGAAAATCCACTAGAAAAGTTATGAAGTACTGATTTTTCATGAGCTGGGAAGAAAATCAGCACGATTGAAATGAAAGCAATCTACGAGTGCGGTGATGTTATGTACAGTTGTCAAACCACCAAACCTGCTTGGCAAGACAACGTTTGCCGGGACAGCTAGTTAGAAATATTATCAAGTGCTCATTGGTTTGTTGGCGTTGTTTGCAGGTATCAAAACATCATTGTTAAATTAGGGAAACCAACATCATTTGGACACTTGTATCGGTACAGCATTTTTGATTTCTTCTGCTTTCAGATAGTCTTTTTTTATGTGGGCCTACAGAACCTACAGATCATTTTTAATAAGAGTTATATTCTTGTATTACAAGGATGTTCTTCACGTGGTACGGCAAAGCTAGGGCCGCATAATGGGACCCAAAACACGACTGAACTTTGTTTTACAGAGGGGTTTCAGTTTCGGTCGGAGACCGAGGCCACTTCCACTTGGGGGTCGATTAAGAGAGCCTCGTAGACCGGAGACCTGACCTGACATGCTTCAAATTATATACAATTAGTATTCCAACAGATGCCACTAATTTTTGATTGTCGTGATCCATCTTTGATCCGAAACTGCTCGGAACATCCATACAATGAATAAACATTGAAATGAATTAAGGACAAGGTATTTGGAGTATGTACATAGCTCAAAATTTCTGGAGCACCGTTGTTTAGAACCGTTGAACGGATTTGGATGAAAATGCATCACGCTAATTGTTCAGTGGTTGTCAACAGCGTGATGCATTTTAATCCAAATCCGTTTAACGGTTCTAAACAACGGTGCTCCAGAAATTTTGAGCAATGTACTCCAAAATACCTTGTCCTCAAAATTAAAACTAATTAAATTATATCAAATTGTGAGATTTATTGCTGGTACACGCTCAGAAAACCGTTCTGACAAACGTGAACAAACAAACGCAAATATGAGAACAAGCAAATATACACCGTAAACTGGAACTAGTTCCAGCTGTCAATATTGGCGTTCTAGAAAACGTGAAATCTAGTTCACGGTGTACATTTCTTATTGTTGTTATCGTTGCTATGCATAGCTCCCGTTTGTTCCCGTTGCCGTGATTGGGAGTTCACGTATATCGGAACGGATTTTTTTTGCGTGTAGTATTGAACAAAGTTTTTATGTCCAAATAGATTAGCCTATCCATTTAGCGGGTCAGTGTTAGTCACAGCTAATCCTTTCCAGAACATGTGTAGGAGCTCGGGTTCACTTCGTTGAATTTGGTCGTATTTTGGATCACACTTTAAACTGTGCGCCGCCTGGAAGTGTTCCCAGAAATAGGTTAATCTGAAATTGAAAAATAATCTTAGCTGAAAGTTGAATTATTAAGATAATGATGATAACTTACCGTATTAGACTTCATATATCATTATATTTACCTTCATATGTCAGTAGTGTTTGTAGGTCTTTGTGTATAAGAAAATCACAGCCACCTTGATCTGCATCATCGATATTACTGAACTAATATAATATTAATCGATATTAATAAATATTACCACCAATATTAGTGAGTGTCCCACCCCATGGGGGGCGACACTCCTGGGATGAACCATCATTCAAGTGTATGCTCACTTTTTCATTTTCACCCATTCTTTTCATCCCAAATCCATCCTCAGCTCATTCTTTCTCATCTTTCGTCTCCTTTTTAATTCATAAATGTCAGTTCAGTGTTTGTTTTGAACGTGAAAAAAAAATAAAGAAACCGCAAGTCTCGGTCTCGGCGCGGGGAAAGATCGTGGACACCAGGACCACCGTCGATCTTCCGAAGGGATTCGAGCTGATTGCAGTGATACATAATCCGTAAGTTTCTGGGGGGAGTAGTTAACAGAATGTGTTTGTTTTGATGAGGTTTTATTTTTTCAAAACTGTTGGAATCTAGCTGCGGGTGCCAGCCGGTAAGCATTTGCCAGTGGAGGAGGTCAACAAAGGAACAAACTTATTGCACAACATCACAATTAGGATCTATGTCATCTAGCCCGCTGCAGTCCTCGCCTTCTTGTGCCACCCGGATCTGTGACGAACACCAATTTTGCAGGGTTGCTGTTGGGCATTCTTGCAATTCTTCATTACACCAACGAACCTAACCTCAAAATGACTGACAAATCTCAGGTCATTTTGACAGATGTAACATGATCATGAAAAGGACAGCAACAAGATCGATAAAGTAGAATATTTTATCCGTCTTTTTCGTGCATGTGTGTGGTCTGCCAAAATGACCTGTCAATTGTCAAACATTATCATGGCTAGCTTTGTTGGTGTAATGAAGAATAAGCCCTGCCCCCCCTTTCGGCTTTGGATGCTGGGTTCGCCGTACAGTGCAGCGAGCTCGTGGTTCGGGAAGATTCAAATATTACGTCCATCGTTTTTCGGGATTTCTAGACCCCCCTCCCCCTCTGTCACGCCATTTTCCTATACCCAATACACGTACTACTTTTCTAGACCCCCCACCGCCGAAGATCTCTCTTAGCTAGCACACGTCGCTCGAAAACTCCGAGTGCTTGCCGGAAACCCACCAACAAAGGTAGACAATGAAGCATCGATGCGTGTGAAATACGACGCAAATTTACATATTGTTGTTCTGCATTGAGCAATAGCACGGTGAGTTAGGTCTTTATGATTACCGCACGTAAAACATAGTATTGGGAGTTGTAAGATTATTTTTTCTTTGATTGGTGTTACGTCCCAGTAGGGACAAAACCAACTTCTCGGCACAGTTATTTCTAAATTAATAATTATTCAAACTTAATCTGTCAATAATCATGATTATTATTATTATCATTTTACCTAAAACTGGGCATTCGTGTCGGATAAATAATCATGATGCATTCGTATATCGCTTGGTAGGAACCGAAAAATTCTATGCTTGAGGGCGTCAAGGATATGTTCATTACGAGAAGTTCCTTGACCGAGAATAGGTCTCTATTTAAAAAATATATTATTTATAAAATGGGGTGATTTAAAAGCTTCTTCTTATAGGCATTACGTCCCATTGGGACTGAGGCTGCTTTTTAACTGGGTTCTATAAGCGAGAACTTCCACAGTTATTAACTGTGCTGCTAAAGTTTGCTCCAATAATTCCATCTAGAATTACCCGAAGCGAAGTACTTCTGCAGGAATTTCTTCCAGGAATTCTTTCAGAAAATTTAACTAGATATCATTTGAAATGAATCCAGGAATTCCTTAAACATTTTGAACAAAAAACCCTTTAAGAGCCCATCAAAGGATTTCGTTAAGGATTCGTCCAGGAATTACATACTGCAGACATGATTTTTTACAGCTCTCCTAGGGTTTCCCAGCTTATTATTTTTTGTGATTGTTTCAGAACTCCAGATATTATTTTAAAAATTCCTTCGACGATTCTTCCACGAACTCTTCTTGAGATTCCTTTGGGAATTCCTCTAGGAAATCTTTCAGGGACTCCTTCCGGAATTAGTCCAGGACTTCTTTCAGGAATTGTTTTGGTATTCCCTTAGAAACTTCTCTCGGGATTGCTTCCGGGATTCACTCGGGAATTATTTCTGCGATTGTTTCAGACATCCAGATATTATTTTAATAATTCCCCCGAGGATTCTTCCCGGAACTCTTCTTGGGATTCCTTTAGGAATTCCTCTTGAAATTCTTTGCGGGACTCCTTCCGGAATTAGTCCAGGACTTCTCCCAGAAATTGCTTTAGTAATCCCTTAGAAACCCCTCTCGGGATTGCTTCCGGGATTCTTCCTGGGGTTTCTTCAGGAACTGCTACAGGGATTCCCCCATGAACCCTTCTTAGGATTCTTTCAGGATTTCTCCAATAACTCTTTCTATGGTTTCTTCCGGGATTCCTCCTGGGATTTCTTCCGGAATTCTTCCTGGGATTACTCCAGTTATTCCTCCAGAAATTCCTCCAGGGATTTCCCCAGGAGTTCTTCCAGGGTTTTCTTTGGGAATTCCTGCAAGGATTCCTTTAAGAATACCTCTAGGGATTCCTCCTGAAATTACTGCAGGGATTCCTTCAGGGAGTCCTTTAGGGATTCGTCCAGGCATTCTTCTAGGAATTGTTCCACGTATTCTTTCAGGAATTCCTCCAGGCTTTCCTGCAGGAATTTCTACAGAAGTTCTTCCAGAGATTCCTTCAAAAATTCCCCTAGGGCTTCCCCCAAGGTTTCTTCCAAACACTTCTTTAGGAATTGCTTCAGGGATTCCTCCAATAATTCCTTTAGAGATTTCTCTAAGAATTCATGAAATTCCTCCTAAGATTGCGCCAGGAATTTGTCCAGAAGTTCTTTCAGACATTCCTCTAGGATTTCTTCCAGGAATTGTTTCAGCCGATTTCCAGCGATTTTTCTAAGAATTCGTCAAGAAATTCTTCCAAGGATTCCTTCCAAAATTCCTCTAGGAATTCCTCAAGGGATTTTTTCAGAAATATATCCATGGATTCCTCCAAGAATTCCTCCTAGGATTCCTCCAGATATTCCTCCGGAAGTTTCCTCACGGATTCCTCCAGAAATTAAGCTAGGAATTCCTCCAGGACTTTCTCAAGAAATTTCTCCAGGAATTTATCCTTGAATTTCTCATAGAACTCCTGCGGGGGTTCCTCCAGGAATTTCTCCATGAATTCATCCAGGGATTCCTCTAGGAATTCTTTTAGGAATTTCTCCAGGGATTTCTTCAGATATTCCTCCAAGTATTGCATCAGAATTTTTTCCAGGGATTCCTCCAAGAATTCTTTTAGGAATTTCTCTTAAGAATTATCTAAGAAGTTCCTCCAGTAATTCCTCAAGGGTGTCCAGAAATTTCTCCAAGGATTCCTCGAGGAATCCCTCCAAGATTTTTTTCAGAGATTTCTCTAGGAATTCTTGCTTGGATTGTTCCAGGAATTTCTACATGGATTCCACCAGATATAGTATTAGAAATTCCTCTGAGGTATTCTTCCAGGAATTCTGACATGGATTTACCAGGGATTGCTCCAGGAATTCCTCTAGTGATTTCTTATGAAAGTACCCAAGAATTTCTTCAGAATTATCTGAAGATTTTTCCAATTACTATATTATATAATATAATATAATTTAATGTTAATTTCTATAGAAATGGGCTGCAAAACGATGAGTCGATAAGGAGAGCGTCCAACATAGCTCTGGTCCTCACAAGTTCCTACCTAATGCCTCCACGGGTCAAGCGATGACATAGACCGCCAGCTAAGAGTTATGTGCTTAGCTGGTAGTGCAGCCTGGGCACTGTTGTCCTTCTGACTTCAGCTAGATTGAGGAGGTACGGCCCGAGCGTCTGTTCACCAAGGAGGTGCGGCTCAAACAGCGTCTGCTCTGGCATCCTGCGGCTGAGCAAGAAACGCTAGATCCAAGGTGGCAGCCCCATCATCGTGGTCGTCCCAGTGTTGGTTGGAAATGTACAGATCGGTAATCGGGCGAAACAGCCTGCACGCCATATCGAATGATAACGGCCAGCGATGCGTAAACTTTGCAGCCTCCCGTGGTATGGTAGTCCGAAGCACTTTCTTCCCTCGCAAAGATATCCACAAAGCCAACTGGCGATCACCCGACCATCAAACAGAACACCAAATCGACCACGTTCTAATCGACGGTAAATTCTTCTCGGATATAACCAATGTCCGCACATACCGCAGTGCGAATATAGATTCGGATCACTACTTAGTAGCTGTATGCATGCGCTCAAAACTTTCGACAGTTATCACCACGCGTCGAAGTCGAACGCCGCGGCTCAACATCGAGCAGCTGCGTAACGTAGAAGTGGCTCAAGACTACGCACAGCAGTTAGCAGTGGCCCTACCAACGCAAGAGCAGCTTGGCGCAGCTACACTTGAAGATGTCTGGAGGGACATCCGATCCGCCATAGGTAGTACCTCGGCTACAGCACTAGGCTTCGCGACTCCGAATCACAGAAACGACTGGTACGACGGCGAATGTGAACAGTTGAAAAACGAGAAGAATGCAGCATGGGCGAGAATGCTGCAACACCGTACGAGAGCGAATTCGGCACGTTACAGACAGGCGCGGAACAGGTAGAACTCAGTCTTCCGGATGAAGAAGCGCCAGCAGGAAGAACGAGATCGCGAAGCGATGGAAGAGCTGTACCACGCTAAGGACACACGAAAGTTCTACGAGAAGCTGAACCGCTCGCGCAGAGGCTTTGTGCCACAAGCCGACATGTGCCGAGATAATCACGGCAATATTCTCACGAGCGAGCGTGAGGTGGTCGAGAGGTGGCGGCAGCATTACGATGAGCACCTCAATGGCGACGTTGCAAGTACCGAAGGTGGCGAAGTAACAGATCTAGGAGTATGTGCACAGGACGAGAGACTTCCGGCCCCTGACCTCCAAGAGATTGAAGAGGAGGTTGGCCGGTTGAAAAACAACAAAGCCGCTGGAGCAGATCAACTACCAAGCGAGCTTCTAAAATACGGTGGAGAAGCACTGGTGAGAGCACTACACTGGGTCATTACCAAGATTTGGGAGGAGGAAGTATTACCGGAGGAATGGATGGAAGTTATCGTGTGTCCCATCTACAAAAAGGGCGACAAGTTGGATTGCGGGAACTACCGCGCGATCACACTACTGAGCGCTGCCTACAAGATACTCTCTCAAATTTTATGCCGCCGTCTATCACCGATTGCAAGAGAGTTCGTGGGGCAATATCAGGCTGGATTCATGGGTGAACGCGCTACAACGGACCAGATGTTCGCCATCCCCCAGGTGTTGCAGAATTGCCGCGAATACAACGTGCCCACACATCACTTGTTCATCGATTTCAAATCGGCGTATGATACAATCGATCGAGAACAGCTATGGCAGATTATGCACGAATACGGGTTCCCGGATAAACTGATACGATTGATCAAGGCGACGATGGATCGAGTGATGTGCGTAGTTCGAGTATCAGGGACACTCTCGAGTCCCTTCGAATCTCGCAGAGGGTTACGGCAAGGTGATGGTCTTTCGTGCTTGCTGTTCAACTTTGCGTTAGAGGGTGTAATAAGGAGAGCGGGGATTAACACGAGTGGTACGATTTTCACGAAGTCCGTTCA